>NW_027263264.1:0-22500 GCF_902827115.2 Pseudochaenichthys georgianus
CTCATGTCTCTTCTACATCAACATGTGTCCCCTCTTCTCCATGTCTCTTCTACATCAACATGTGTCCCCTCTTCTCCATGTCTCTTCTTCATCAACATGTGTCCCCTCTTCTCCATGTCTCTTCTACATCACCATGTGTCCCCTCTTCTCCATGTCTCTTCTACATCAACATGTGTCCCCTCTTCTCCATGTCTCTTCTACATCAACATGTGTCCCCTCTTCTTCATGTCTCTTCTACATCAACATGTGTCCCCTCTTCTTCATGTCTCTTCTACATCAACATGTGTCCCCTCTTCTTCATGTCTCTTCTACATCAACATGTGTCCCCTCTTCTTCATGTCTCTTCTACATCAACATGTGTCCTCTCTTCTCCATGTCTCTTCTACATCAACATGTGTCCTCTCTTCTCCATGTCTCTTCTACATCAACATGTGTCCCCTCTTCTTCATGTCTCTTCTACATCAACATGTGTCCCCTCTTCTCCATGTCTCTTCTACATCAACATGTGTCCCCTCTTCTCCATGTCTCTTCTACATCAACATGTGTCCCCTCTTCTTCATGTCTCTTCTACATCAACATGTGTCCCCTCTTCTTCATGTCTCTTCTACATCAACATGTGTCCCCTCTTCTTCATGTCTCTTCTACATCAACATGTGTCCCCCTCTTCTTCATGTCTCTTCTACATCAACATGTGTCCCCTCTTCTTCATGTCTCTTCTACATCAACATGTGTCCCCTCTTCTTCATGTCTCTTCTACATCAACATGTGTCCCCTCTTCTTCATGTCTCTTCTACATCAACATGTGTCCCCTCTTCTTCATGTCTCTTCTACATCAACATGTGTCCCCTCTTCTTCATGTCTCTTCTACATCAACATGTGTCCCCTCTGTGGAAAGAGACTCTGAAAGTTTCAGGAACAAAGATTTTCTCTCTTTTTGATCCATTTCTATAAAAACCTGTCTGAAAATGAGCTGATCAGATTTTGTCCACTTTATGATGTCATAACGATGTGTTGTCTTGAGTAACCATTAGCCAATCAGCAACAAGGTACCCCCCCCCCCCCCCTATCACCTGAATCTCCTCTAGAGCTCCATTGAGTTCTTTGTAACCAAATGTCTCTCAGAGGGGCGTGGGGAGGGGCTCCTTGTTTTCATCTAAAGTAACAGACAGAGAATCAGCACTTTGGAAACAGGGCTGAAACAGAGAGGATTATGGGTAATGCTGCAATGATCTGTTTGGTGTTTCAGCCAAATTAAACTAAAACTGCAGCTGGGGCACCAGTGAGCGAATCTTACGCAGGAATAATGTTCAAGAACAAGAATATCTTCCGTGTATTTATTTTGTTGTATCCCAATAATACTATATCATAATGAGCTCAATCTGGTGCCACCCTACACCTGTCCCCAATATATATAATTACACCAGGAGCCCACCTAAACCTCATAATAATACATTTACTACATTACATTGCATTCAGCTGAGGCTTTTATCCAAAGCGACTTACAATAAGTGCATTCGACCAGGAAGACACAACCTTGAAGAAAACAGAATCATAAAGTGCATCAGGTTTCATAGAGCCAAACATTTCAAGTGCTATTCAGCTGGCTTTAGAGGAGCCAGTCCTTTATTAGTATATAAGTGCTTTGTTAATAGTTCTATCGCTCGAGGTGGAGTCGAGAGAGATGAGTTTTCAGTCTGGAAGGTGTGTGAGCTATCTGCTGTCCTGATGTCAATGGGAGCTCATTCCACCATCTTGGAGCCAGGACAGCAAACCCACGTGTTTCTGCTGATGGGAACTTGGGTCCCCCTCGCAGCGAGGGTGCAGCGAGCCGTCTGGCTGATGCAGAGCGGAGTGCACGTGCTGGGGTGTACGGTTTAACCATGTCCTGGATGTAGGAAGGGCCAGATCCATTCGCAGCACGGTACGCATGTACCAGTGTCTTGAAGTGGATTCTAGCAGTTACCGGAAGCCAGTGGAGGGAGCGGAGGAGCGGAGTGGTGTGGGAGAATGTTGGAAGGTTGAAGACCAGACGAGCCGCTGCATTCTGGATGAGCTGCAGAGGTCGGATGGCACATGCAGGTAGACCAGCCAGGAGGGAGGTGCAGTAGTCTAGGCGTGAGGTGATGAGAGCCTGGACCAGAACCTGCATTTACTACATTTAATATACTACTTTAATATACAAAATAACAGTCACTTCAATATCTCTGGGAAATGTACTTTAGTGCAAGACTCTTCATAGCTGCGTAAACATGTGTCTGGTGCTGGATTTGAGTGTCTGAGTGTGTGTGGGGTGTTGCATTCTTTTGCTTTCAAAGTCCCGTCCCTAAATAGTGTCTCCTTGTGTGTCTCCAGGTCTGTGTCTCCGGCTCTACCCCCAGTCTCTGTACGAGGGGATGGAGGAGGCTCATCGTCCGGGGGTAGAGGAGGAGAACCTCAGCCACCTGGTGCTGCTGCTCAAGAGGCTGGATATCGCCGACATGGGGCAGTGCAAGTTCCTGGACAGACCAGGTATCTGTGTTTGTAGAGCAAGAATAAAAAGGAGGGTAGCGGCTAAAATCACAAAGGCACCAGTTAGCGAATGTTACGCAGGGGTGAAGGGTCAAAGTCCAGCACTCCCAGTTTACAGCGAAGTGCGTCTCTTGGAGTTGAATTATAAGACCATACTGCCATACTGCGTTACTTTACTTAAGTACATTTTTCTGGTATCAGTACTCCACTACTTACTTTTCTGACGACTTTTTACTTTCTTACATGTTGAACTCAAATACCTGTACTTTCTACTTCTCACATGTTGAACTCAAATACCTGTACTTTCTACTTCTCACATGTTGAACACAAATACCTGTACTTTCTACTTCTCACATGTTGAACACAAATACCTGTACTTTCTACTTCTTACATGTTGAACACAAATACCTGTACTTTCTACTTCTTACATGTTGAACTCAAATACCTGTACTTTCTACTTCTCTCATGTTGAACTCAAATACCTGTACTTTCTACTTCTCACATGTTGAACTCAAATACCTGTACTTTCTACTTCTTACATGTTGAACACAAATACCTGTACTTTCTACTTCTCACATGTTGAACACAAATACCTGTACTTTCTACTTCTCACATGTTGAACACAAATACCTGTACTTTCTACTTCTCACATGTTGAACACAAATACCTGTACTTTCTACTTCTTACATGTTGAACTCAAATACCTGTACTTTCTACTTCTCTCATGTTGAACTCAAATACCTGTACTTTCTACTTCTTACATGTTGAACTCAAATACCTGTACTTTCTACTTCTTACATGTTGAACCCAAATACCTGTACTTTCTACTTCTTACATGTTGAACACAAATACCTGTACTTTCTACTTCTCTCATGTTGAACTCAAATACCTGTACTTTCTACTTCTCACATGTTGAACTCAAATACCTGTACTTTCTACTTCTCTCATGTTGAACTCAAATACCTGTACTTTCTACTTCTCTCATGTTGAACCCAAATACCTGTACTTTCTACTTCTCACATGTTGAACTCAAATACCTGTACTTTCTACTTCTTTCATGATGAACTCAAATACCTGTACTTCTACTTTGTAAAGGATGTGTGTACTCTTGCCACCTCTGCTCTCCCCTCTGTATTGACCTGTCCCCCATGTGTCCCGCTCTCCCAGCCCCTGAGGCTCTGATGCAGGCTCTGGAGGATCTGGACTACCTGGCGGCGCTGGACGATGACGGTAATCTGTCTGAAGTCGGCATCATAATGTCGGAGCTTCCCTTGGAGCCGCCTCTGGCCAAAGCTCTGATCGCTGCCTGCGAGTACGACTGTGTGGACGAGCTGCTCACTATCGCTGCCATGCTCACAGGTAACTGCAGCGAGGCGACTGGTCGATAACACGATACGACACGATGATACTTTATTGGTCAGATCAAGTCTGACATTTGACTTGCATCACAGCACAATAATACAAATCCATTCACTTTAAGCGATGGGCCCCTGCTTGTATTCTCTTTCATCATTATTATCTTTGTTTATTTACGATTATTTGTTCTTTATTTTTCTTACTTTCTAAGGTAGGCCATCTTTATTACATTGGTACTCTGTTACTGGTTGTCTAATACTTGAAACCTATTCAGGATTGAAACTGGAAAAACTGAAAAACTGAAAAACTGGAAAAACTGGAAAAACTGAAAATGTGACTGACATTTATAATAATAATGCATTTTATTTATGGGCGCCTTTCAGAGCTCTCAAGGACACCTTACAGAGCATAATTAAAAACAAGCAACCAAGAAGATCACACAGTCATACAAGACTTAAAAACAAAGACTTAAAAACGACATCAGTTTAGAGGAATTAAGATATTGAATACGCCAGTTTGAAAAGGTGGGTTTTCAGGCTGGATTTGAAGGTTGCGAGTGAGTCCATATTGCGGATGTCTTGTGGGAGAGGCTCCAGAGACGGGGGGGGGGGCAGAGTGGCTGAAGGCTCTTCGTGACCCCATGGTGGTCAGGCGGGCAGAAGGTACAGTCGGATCGGAGGGCACGAGAGGGAGGGCATGTGTGAAGGAGCTCAGAGAGATATGGAGGTGCGAGAGTGTGAAGGGCCTTGGAGGTGAGGAGCAACACTTTAAAATCGATGCGGTATTTAACGGGGAGCTAATGTTGGAGAACCGGAGAGATATGATTAGTGGAAGGAGTTCTGGAGATGATACGGGCGGCTGAGTTTTGGACCAGTTGGAGCTTACACAGGGATTTGTGAGGAAGACCAGAGAGGGTGGAGTTGCAATAATCGATACGGGATGTAACGAGGGCGCGGACGAGGATGGCGGTGAGTGAGGCGGAGGCGGTTAATATTGCGGAGGTGGAAGTCGGCAGATCAGGTGATGTTGTTGATGTGAGCTTCAAATGATAAGGTGCTGTCAAGGGTGACACCCAGACTCTTAACTTGGGGGAGGGTGGGATGGTCAATCGTGAGGAAGAATTTGTTCATTTAAGTTCATTTTGATCCATTTGCAACTTTTATTAATGCATTTTTCTATTGCAGCAAGAGGTTCTTCTTGCTCAGGTGATGGCCAGTGCGCCCCGGCTTCCCAGCCCCATACCATTTTGAATAAGGAGTTATAACTATAAGACAAACCGATAGGATTTGATTGGCCACTTAACAACCCTCACGGTACGTCCACACAGCCGCTTTAGACGAATCTTCCACCGCTTCTCTGCCCATTGACTTTGAATGGGGATGACGTCACTTTGCCTCGCTTTTCGCCGCACTGCATTGTGGGGGAGCGAAGCGAAGATTACCAGGATGTCCAGGATTCAAAAGTTGAGCAATGTTCAACTTTTGAAGCTGAGCTGGAAGCGTCGGCCAATCAAACACGTTTATGCAAATCTGACAGTAGAAGCGCTAGCCAATCAAACCGCGTGTAAGCAGGGAGAGCCAGACCGCAGTTCATTTCCTCATATTCCAAACGAGAAGTTACGGGAGCAAATCACCCGGTTCTTTACGACCAGAACTATTACCGGGATACAAACCGGAGGAACCAGGCATGGAGGGAGGTGGCAGAGGCAGTGGGGGGAACTGGTAGGGTTTCGCCTGTTTGGGGAGTTTATATATATATATATATATATATATATTGCTCGCATAAAATCCCCGGGGTTTTTTGCTTTGTATGTCGGGGGCGGGACATTCATGTGATTGGTTGTTGGTCGCGTTGCTCGCAAAAAATCCCGAAGCTGTCAGACACGCCCAGCTCCAAGATGTTCAAGATTTTTGAAAAGCTGCTGTGTGGACGTACCGTTAGATGCCCGAGTGCCTGGACCCTGCTCTCTTCCATAAGTGGGTCAAAAAGGACCCGTATTAGAATAATGTGTTTTTATGCCATTTTTGGTAAAGAGAAATCACTTGTATAATATTTAGTATTATATTTTGGTTCACTCTAGAAATATTTTATATTTAATTTTTCACTATTTATAATTTTAGACTTTTTTTTTTACATTTTGAAAAAAACGTTTTGAACATTTTGATGCAAAGATCTCCGCTATTCTGAGACCCTCACAGTATTCCAGTCCCTGTTCAAAACTCATCTCTTCTCCTCTTGTCTACTCAAAGCCCCCCCCCCATCAATCCATGCCGGTTGATCAAGTCTGATAGTCCTATACCCCCCCCCCACCCAACCAACCTTCCCTTATATGGTAAAGCGACTGTGAGTCCTTGAAAAGCCAGACACAAATATAATGTATTATTATTATACTGACAGGTATCAGTTCTTGCTGTGTAAAATAATCTTCCTGAGAGGTGTCGCTTGTGATGTCGTCTGTGTGTCCTACAGTGAATGTAGTCCTGACAGCAACAGGTGATAAGAATCAAAGGTTCCTATAGGACCCCATAGAAAATGCATGCGGGTCATTTTATGGAAGCTTGGGGTAGAAATACAAAAACTACAATTTCTTAAAATGTAAATTTAAAATATGAAAGGCATGATATCCAAAACATGTTTTTTGAGGAATAGCTGGAATATGAAATGATAAAAACATGTCATCAAGATACTTAAAGAAACCCACCTCACCGGGTCAAGAGAGGCGCACTCGGGCAGCTGAGGGTTAACGGGCCTTTAACGGTGTGAATGATGTGTCTTCTCGCAGCTCCGTCCTGCTTCGTGACCGTGGAGCCCAGCAGAGAGGAGGCGGTGTCTCAGTGGAAGCCCCTGATGCACGCAGAGGGAGACCACATGACTCTCATCAACATCTACAGCACCTACCTGGAGCGTACGTAATGCTTCACGTCACCACCTGTTGTGTTTCACCCTGACCAGTCTTGTGTGTATTTAGGCCCGTCTTCCCTCGTGTTCTGGCTCAAGTTGTTCTTTCACAGGGAAGGGAATCGGGACCGAAACAAGGCAAGCTTTATTAAATTAAAGCTGGTGGAAATAAACACTAAATAAAACTGGAGGAGCGGGCAAAGTCAAACTAAAATGACGAACAAGCCAGGAACCCTTTGAGGACCCTTTTACCTCCTTCACACCAACGCAACTCCGGTTCAAGCTCCGCGCTGGAGCTTTTCAGGTTCAGAACCGGTTCTTCGGTTTCGCTCCGGCTCTTTCCACACCGCCCAGAGTCCGACTGGTGCTGCGTCATTGCGTCATCGTTTGCCGATTGTGCTCCAGCTTCCTCTGCACCTCTTCGGAAGCCCAGATTCCCAGCAGGTAGCTGGTCTCTTCAGTGGACCACTGCTGCTTGTTACGTTTCTCCATCGTTGTGTACAAACTGGATACAACGCGGGCTTGTTGTTGCTGTTGTTCAGGAGTTGATCCCGCCCCCGCCTCGACGTAAGCATGACGTATGCGGTGCTTTTGCTCTCGCCGGACACTTTGTTGGTGCTTGAAACGAACCGGATTCCGGAGCTAAGAGGCGGCTCCGCTGCGGTGTGAACAGGAAAACCCGGTGCTTTTCAAGCTCCAGCTCCGAACCGGCCCCGAAACACCGTTGGTGTGAACGAGGTAAGAGAGTGAAGAAGAGGGAAATCCAGAAATATGCAGACAAGAAACCAAAAGTAAACAAAGACGAGCAACTGAAAGACAACACGAGGGAAGACTCGCCTGAAGACACACGAGACTGATCACCAAGACAAACATGAAACGCACAACTATGACCGCATGTTTGTAACATGTTAGCATAACAGAGCGGAGCAGTGATGACGTATCTTAGTAGCCCGACCCGGAAGTAAGCGGCTGGTTCCCTCAACGGGATTTCTCCATAGGATTTGGGAATATTGTAAAAAATAAGAAATAAGAACCCGTTTGATAAAGGCACGTTTTGTTCAGCCGGATAATCTCCACACGTCTACCTACTTTTATCATAATCGTAAATCTAATGTCCAGAAGCTAAATGCTAACGTTATGCTATAAAGGAACTACAGCCGGGTTCAGCGGCACGACTTCAACGTCACGCCGACTTCAGATCCAGATTCAAACACGCAGATTCTAAACTGCACGAGTTGAAGCGTTAGTTTTAACACTTTGCAGGAGGCAGGGACTTAGAGGAGTGCTCGGCGTAATGACGTACAACGACCTCGACAACTATTCAGCCACTTGGTAACAACCATCGTGTTTCAGACACGTCAACTCTTCAGAAATCACCAGTGGGGTCACTTAATGTCGTAGAACAAAACGTGATGTGTCTCTTCAAGGCGTCTCAACCACAGACCCATCGGCTCTGAGACGAGGGAACCGGAAGTGCTAAAATGCTAACTCGCTTCCGGGTTTTAGGACTCGTCACTGCACCGCTCTATACCGGGCCGTCCCTCCCTACCGGCCATTCATGCAGACTGCGTGGGGCCTCACCGTGCGTAGCTGGCCTCACTGTGCGTAGGGGGCCTCACCGTGCGTAGGGGGCCTCACCGTGCCTCACCGTGCGTAGGGGGCCTCACCGTGCGTAGGGGGCCTCACCGTGCGTAGGGGGCCTCACCGTGCGTAGGGGGCGGTAAACAAAGACGAGGAACTGAAAGACGAGGAACCGTGCGTAGGGGGCCTCACCGTGCGTAGGGGGCCTCACCGTGCGTAGGGGGCCTCACCGTGCGTAGGGGGGCCTCACCTCGCGTAGGGGGCCCTCACCTCGCGTAGCTGGCCTCACCTCGCGTAGGGGGCCCTCACCTCGCGTAGGGGGCCCTCACCTCGCGTAGCTGGCCTCACCTCGCGTAGGGGGCCCTCACCTCGCGTAGAGGGCCCCACCTCGCGTAGGGGGGCAGGTATTTGCGTTCATGCATGCATTACTGTGGATATTTTACTAACATCTCTGATATATCTCTGTAAATTATTGATTATTGAACCGTCTGTGTGGCTTTACTGCAGATCACCAGGATGAGGCGTGGTGCACGACAAACTTTCTGAGTCACGCAGCCTTACGATTGGCTGTGGTGATCAGGGCGGAGCTTCTGGAGGTGATGCAGAGAATAGAACTTCCTGTTTCTCCGCCTGATTTCGGATGCCAGGACAACTGCACCAACATCAAGCGTGCTCTCATCTCAGGCTTCTTCCTCAAGGTAAACACCCGGTTTGTTCATGTTTAACCTGAGGCATAGGAAGATAGTCTCACCGTTTCTTTCAGTTTGTGTGTACCGACAGAGAGATCGAGATATCGTTTCCCACAATCCCAAATTCAAAAATACAAATATATATAAAAATATGTATATACCTATAAATACACAATCAACAGACACATTTATACATATCAGGGTTCGTACGGTCATTGAAAACCTGGAAAAGTCATGGAAATGTAACTAAAATTGCGTCAAATATAATTTACATTTAATCTAATCGCTGAAATAATCTGCGGTCGCGAGCTGTTATGTGCCATCATGACGCGCATGGTGTTCTTTTTTAATATATGAAGCGCGAGCTGTGTGCTCGAGTCTTCCTGCCTGTCGGCTGCACTCTGCTGCTCCGGGATGAGGGTCAGCTACATTATCTACGGTACGTTCGTTAACTGTGTGGAGTCACTGGCACAGACTGAGCCGCTGGTGAACAGCTGTTAGAACGGGCCGTTCAGGTGTTCAGAGCAGAGCGGCAGAGCGTGATGTGAACTGAAACGTTTTTCTGTCGCAATATTATTTAAGGAATCGTTGAGCTAGCTAGCATACATTGTCACTATCCGCTAACGTTAGCTTTAGCCTTAGTTTTCTAATAGTTCTTTTCATAGGCTATAAACAGAGGTGGTATAAGTATAGATCTTGTACTTAAGAAAAGTAGATGTACTCAGATCTTGTACTGTTTCAGTAAAAGTCCTGCATTCAAAAATGTTCCTCAAGTAAAAGTAGAAAAGTATTCTCATAAAAATATAGTGAAAGTAGCGACAGTAAAAGTAGTCGTTGTGCAGATTGGTCCATTTCAGAATAACATACACTGAACAAAAATATAAATGCAACACTTTTGTTTTTGCTCCCATTTTTCATGAGATGAACTCAAGAGCTAAAACATTTTGGCCTTTTTATTGTGGCCAGCCTAAGGCACACCTGTGCAATAACCATGCTGTCTGATCAGCATCTTGATATGCCACACCTGTGAGGTGGGATGGATTATCTCGGCAAAGCAGAAGTGCTCACTATCACAGATTCTTTCAGATTTGTGAACAATATTTGAGAGAAATGGTTATTTTGTGTAGAAAAATGTTTTAGATCTTTGAGTTCTGCAGGGTAGCTGGTGGAGGTGCAGCTAGTCTGAAGTACTTTGTAGACTGCAGGGTAGCTGGTGGAGGTGCAGCTAGTCTGAAGTACTTTGTAGACTGCAGGTAGCTGGTGGAGGTGCAGATAGTCTGAAGTACTTTGTAGACGCAGGGTAGCTGGTGGAGGTGCAGCTAGTCTGAAGTACTTTGTAGACTGCAGGGTAGCTGGTGGAGGTGCAGCTAGTCTGAATTACTTTGTAGACTGCAGGGTAGCTGGTGGAGGTGCAGCTAGTCTGAAGTACTTTGTAGACTGCAGGGTAGCTGGTGGAGGTGCAGCTAGTCTGAAGTACTTTGTAGACTGCAGGGTAGCTGGTGAAGGTGCAGCTAGTCTGAAGTACTTTGCAGACTGCAGGGTAGCTGGTGAAGGTGCAGCTAGTCTGAAGTACTTTGTAGACTGCAGGGTAGCTGGTGGAGGTGCAGCTAGTCTGAAGTACTTTGTAGACTGCAGGGTAGCTGGTGGAGGTGCAGCTAGTCTGAAGTACTTTGTAGACTGCAGGGTAGCTGGTGAAGGTGCAGCTAGTCTGAAGTACTTTGTAGACTGCAGGGTAGCTGGTGAAGGTGCAGCTAGTCTGAAGTACTTTGTAGACTGCAGGGTAGCTGGTGGAGGTGCAGCTAGTCTGAAGTACTTTGTAGACTGCAGGGTAGCTGGTGAAGGTGCAGCTAGTCTGAAGTACTTTGTAGACTGCAGGGTAGCTGGTGGATTTACTCCAGGTGGAACTAAAGTCTGATTCAACACTTGATTATATTTCACATCATTCATCCAGATCTGTGAAGTAACTAAAGGTATTAATACATGTAGTGGATAGAAGTACACCATGTACCTCTGAACTGTAGTGAGTAGAAGTACACCATGTACCTCTGAACTGTAGTGAGTAGAAGTACACCATGTACCTCTGAAATGTAGTGGAGTCGAAGTACACCATGTACCTCTGAACTGTAGTGAGTAGAAGTACACCATGTACCTCTGAACTGTAGTGAGTCGAAAGTACACCATGTACCTCTGAACTGTAGTGAGTAGAAGTACACCATGTACCCTCTGAAACTGTAGAGAAGTAGAAGTACACCATGTACCTCTGAACTGTAGTGGCGTCGAAGTACACCATGTACCTCTGAACTGTAGTGAGTAGAAGTACACCATGTACCTTGAACTGTAGTGGAGTCGAAGTACAACCATGTACCTCTGAACTGTAGTGGAGTCGAAGTACACCATGTACCTCTGAACTGTAGTGAGTCGAAGTACAACCATGTACCTCTGAACTGTAGTGGAGTCGAATTACCACTGTACCTCTGAACTGTTAGTGAGTAGAAGTACACCATGTACCTCGAACTGTAGTGGAGTCGAAGTACACCATGTACCTCTGAACTGAGTAGTGGAGTCGAAGTACACCATGTACCTCTGAACTGTAGTGGAGTCGAAGTACACCATGTACCTCTGAACTGTAGTGGAGTCGAAGTACACCATGTACCTCTGAAACTGTAGTGGAGTCGAAGTACACCATGTACCTCTGAACTGTAGTGAGTCGAAGTACACCATGTACCTCTGAACTGTAGTGGAGTAGAAGTACACCATGTACCTCCTGAACTGTAGTGGAGCGAAGTACACCATGTACCTCTGAACTGTAGTGGCAGTCGAAGTACACCATGTACCTCTGAACTGTAGTGAGTCGAAGTACACCATGTACCTCTGAACTGTAGTGGAGTCGAAGTTACACCATGTACCTCTGAACTGTAGTGGAGTCGAAGTACACCATGTACCTCTGAACTGTAGTGGAGTAGAAGTACACCATGTACCTCTGAACTGTAGTGAAGTAGAAGTACACCATGTACCTCTGAACTGTAGTGGAGTCGAAGTACACCATGTACCTCTGAACTGTAGTGGAGTCGAAGTACACCATGTACCTCTGAACTGTTAGTGGAGTCGAAGTACACCATGTACCTCTGAACTGTAGTGAGTAGAAGTACACCATGTACCTCTGAACTGTAGTGGAGTCGAAGTACACCATGTACCTCTGAACTGTAGTGGAGTCGAAGTTACACCATGTACCTCCTGAACTGTAGTGGAGTAGAAGTACACCATGTACCTCTGAACTGTAGTGGAGTCGAAGTACACCATGTACCTCTGAACTGTAGTGGAGTAGAGTACACCATGTACCTCTGAACTGTAGTGGAGAGAAGTACACCATGTACCTCTGAACTGTAGTGGAGTAGAAGTACACCATGTACCTCTGAACTGTAGTGAGGAGAAGTACACCATGTACCTCTGAACTGTTGGTAGTGGAGTAGAAGTACACCATGTACCTCTGAACTGTAGTGAGAGTAGGAGAGTACACCATGTACCTCTGAACTGTAGTGGAGTAGAAGTACACCATGTACCTCTGAACTGTAGTGGAGTCGAAGTACACCATGTACCTCTGAACTGTAGTGAGTAGAAGTACACCATGTACCTCTGAACTGTAGTGGAGTCGAAGTACACCATGTACCTCTGAACTGTAGTGGAGTCGAAGTACACCATGTACCTCTGAACTGTAGTGAGTAGAAGTACACCATGTACCTCTGAACTGTAGTGGAGTCGAAGTACACCACGTACCTCTGAACTGTAGTGAGTAGAAGTACACCATGTACCTCTGAACTGTAGTGGAGTAGAAGTACACCATGTACCTCTGAACTGTAGTGGAGTAGAAGTACACCATGTACCTCTGAACTGTAGTGGAGTCGAAGTACACCATGTACCTCTGAACTGTAGTGGAGTCGAAGTACACCATGTACCTCTGAACTGTAGTGGAGTCGAAGTACACCATGTACCTCTGAACTGTAGTGGAGTCGAAGTACACCATGTACCTCTGAACTGTAGTGGAGTCGAAGTACACCATGTACCTCTGAACTGTAGAGAAGTAGAAGTACACCATGTACCTCTGAACTGTAGTGGAGTCGAAGTACACCATGTACCTCTGAACTGTAGTGGAGTCGAAGTACACCATGTACCTCTGAACTGTAGAGGAGTAGAAGTACACCATGTACCTCTGAACTGTAGTGGAGTAGAAGTACACCATGTACCTCTGAACTGTAGTGGAGTCGAAGTACACCATGTACCTCTGAACTGTAGTGGAGTCGAAGTACACCATGTACCTCTGAACTGTAGTGGAGTCGAAGTACACCACGTACCTCTGAACTGTAGTGAGTAGAAGTACACCATGTACCTCTGAACTGTAGTGGAGTCGAAGTACACCATGTACCTCTGAACTGTAGTGGAGTAGAAGTACACCATGTACCTCTGAACTGTAGTGGAGTCGAAGTACACCATGTACCTCTGAACTGTAGAGGAGTAGAAGTACACCATGTACCTCTGAACTGTAGTGGAGTAGAAGTACACCATGTACCTCTGAACTGTAGTGGAGTCGAAGTACACCATGTACCTCTGAACTGTAGTGGAGTCGAAGTACACCATGTACCTCTGAACTGTAGTGGAGTAGAAGTACACCATGTACCTCTGAACTGTAGTGAGGAGAAGTACACCATGTACCTCTGAACTGTAGTGGAGTAGAAGTACACCATGTACCTCTGAACTGTAGTGGAGTAGGAGTACACCATGTACCTCTGAACTGTAGTGGAGTAGAAGTACACCATGTACCTCTGAACTGTAGTGGAGTCGAAGTACACCATGTACCTCTGAACTGTAGTGGAGTAGAAGTACACCATGTACCTCTGAACTGTAGTGGAGTCGAAGTACACCATGTACCTCTGAACTGTAGTGGAGTAGAAGTACACCATGTACCTCTGAACTGTAGTGAGGAGAAGTACACCATGTACCTCTGAACTGTAGTGGAGTCGAAGTACACCATGTACCTCTGAACTGTAGTGAGTAGAAGTACACCATGTACCTCTGAACTGTAGTGGAGTAGAAGTACACCATGTACCTCTGAACTGTAGTGAGTAGAAGTACACCATGTACCTCTGAACTGTAGTGAGGAGAAGTACACCATGTACCTCTGAACTGTAGTGAGTAGAAGTACACCATGTACCTTCAGGTTCAGGTTATTTATTTGCACCCGTAGGTAGATTCTGTTCGCAGAGAAAAAGACAAGGGTTCCATCCTGACACTAAAAAGTTTGTTGAGTGTATGAACTTAGTTACTTTACACCAGTGGCTATACAGATAGAAAGACTACGCCTTGCACAGAGGCATGACGATACATTTCCAAAATGCTCAACAGTGCTGCCAGAATTATAAACTGACTGCGACACAATTAAAATAAATGCTTTTATATATTTCTATTAGATGTGACTCTTTGGCGTTTCTGTTTTTACTAACTGCCGCTTTAGTTGTTCTGACTGCTAAAATCCTGTTATTCCTCATTTTAAAGCCGATATTCCGGGGGGTCGGGGGCTCGGATCCTTTTTCATACCTGATGACTTTGCCTCCCTGACTACAGTTGCTTCAGCGTGTAGAAGCTAGTAAGCCTACTATTTGATTTGTTTTAGAGAGGCACAACATGTTTCATATGCAGACCTTATTTCCCTGTTCCATGTTCAAATAAACCATTTTCCGTGGGAATTTTTTTTTGGTCATAGAAAATGAGGTAAAGGTCATTGAGAGGTCATGGAAAAGTCATTGGTGAAAAAGTGTATGAACCCTGACATATTCACACATTAAAAGTAAGGTTGGTAAGAATGGAGAAAGCAGCTGGAGTGCTAGAATTTGAAAGTACGCAGCCGAAAAAAATCTACCCCTTCCTTCAGACTTCCTTACGCAGCGTCCACACGGCGGCGTGCGTTGAAGCTTGCCGGTGGGCGTGTCTGAAACTCGACCAACAACCAATCGCCAAGCACGCGGTTTGATTGGCTCGAGCTTGTACTGGCATATGATTTGATTGGCTGCGCTTCCGTCGAAGCTTCAAAAGTTGAACATTGCTAAACTGGTCGTGCTTTTTACCGCGCCACGGCTTCCACAGATTATATGTTTTTATGTATTTATTGTCAAAGCATTTAATTTATTCATTGCTATCGGGATGTTAAGAGCATTCCATCGAATATAACAAGTGTATCTGAAGGGAATTACCTCCCCCACCTTTAAGTTAAAAGCACAACAATCAATATATACAAAATCACAGTCACTTCAATATCTTTGGGAATTATATATATGATGTATACCATAACGTATAACTCTCTTAACTTAGATTTAGCACCACAGATCTCCAAATTATATTATGTCCAGTACTTTGATTCATGACCGAATAATACCCTCAATACTCATGGACCAGAGGCCTGTACTACGAAGCAGGATGTTCGCTTAGCGGCTAACTTCAGGGAAAACTCGGGTTTCCGGTCCTACGAAGCTGGTTCTCTTCTTAGCGGGCTAGATCTCCATGGTAACTGATGCTGAGCGGCTAACCTGGTCCGAAGCAGGTTAGGTTGCAGGCTCAGAGCTCAACTCAGTGAAAGCACCGCCTGCTGACCAATCAGAGCTCAGCGTGCGGAGTTTAAAGCGATCAAGTCATATTACAGGAGAAAGGAAATACAGAAAAGCTGCCGTCGCAGGAAAGACGGCCGGCAAAAATCACCGACTGTGTGAACGTGAACATTAATAGAATATCACCTCCATCTTCAGAGCAGTCTGACTATTATAACATTAGCGTTAAGTTGGCGTTAGGTTGAACCAGCTTCGTAGTACAGGCCTCTGAGCAGTACCCTGCCAAGCTTCTTAGCATGCTGATATGCTAAACGAAGTAAAGACCAAGTAGACCAGGTACCCCCAGTGTTCCTCGAGGTTACATTTGTGTGGCAGTGTATTTCTTATACACCCCCACAATATGTGAATATATAAGGACTATGTGATCAAACATGCTTGACTGAAATGTCTTCATTTTTCACATCAAGCTCCCCACATCTTCTTGCTGTGTTGATGCTAATGTTGTTGTTGTCCTCTCAGGTGGCTCATGATGTGGACGGCTCAGGGAACTACCTCCTGCTGACTCACCGCCACGTGGCTCACCTGCACCCCTTCTCCTCCTACCTGAGTCTCCAGCCGCGCCCCGCCCCCCCCAGCTGGGTCCTCTACCACGAGTTCACCATCTCCTGCGACAACTGCATCCGCATCGCCTCCGAAGTGCACCCTCAGATGTGAGTCAGCACGGAGATTGATTATAATACTTTTAGAGCGCTTTTCCTGGAGCTCAAAGACGCTTTACATAAAATCAGAAAACAAAAGAAACATAAACAATAGTCCTAATCTTTGTTGATCAGAGTTTGAAAGCAAGAGTGAATAAGTGTGTTTTGAGAGTGTTGGCCTTAACATATAATTTAGCTGACGCTTTTATCCAAAGCGACTTGAAATAAGTGCAAAAACCACAAAGAATCAAACTCCGAACAACAAGGAAAGTGCAGATATATTCACTTCAATAACCAAGATCCTACCAAAGTAGCCGACAGGGTACATGCAGGAATCCTGAAGCCAAACTTAAAGGGGACCTATCATGCAGAATGCACTTTGTGATGTCTTCTCTACAACACCATGTGTCCCCGGTGTGTCGGGGAACTCGCGCAGGGTCAGGAAATAAAACCCTCTCTTTTCCTCCGTACCCAAATCTCTAAAAACGGGGAACAACGGAGCTGATCCAGGTTTGCGTCCGATATGACGTAATATTCATGACCGAAAGAACGAGATCGCGGATACAAGCGGTCGAGATGGGTTTCCTCCGCAGGGGGGCTGGCGTCTCCCTCAGGGATAAGGTGAGAAGTTCGGTCATCAGGGAGGGACTCGGAGTTGAGCCGCTCCTCCTTCGCGTCGAAAGAAGCCAGTTGAGGTGGTTCGGGCACCTAGTTAGGATGCCACCTGGGCGCCTCCCTAGGGAGGTGTTCCAGGCACGTCCAGCTGGGAGGAGACCGAGGGGTAGACCTAGGACCAGGTGGAGGGACTATATCTCTTCTGGTCTGGGAGCGCCTTGGGACCCCCCAGTCAGAGCTGGTTGATGAGGGGAAAGGGACGTTCGGGGCTCTCTGCTGGAACTGCTACCCCGAGACCCGCCCACGGAGAAGGGGAGAAGAGGGATGGATGACGTAACATCTGAAATGTGGACCCACGGGCCAATCAGAAACGCTGCTATCAGAAACAATGCCCGACTGTTCTGGACGTAATATGGTCGGTGTTTGCATTAGCATCGCTAACACTCAGAGCTAACCTGTGCTGGAGAGCATGTGTGTGAAGAAGCAGGAAGTAGAAAGGAACTCACCTTGTGGTGTAACCGGGAGAGAGAAAGCCTTTGAGCTCCAGACTGTTTCAGAGCCTTGATAATCCATGATATGGCGTTTCATCACGGCAGCATTTAGTTTAGACGGTAGCTGCCGGGTCCCGCGTGAGCTCAGACCCTCCTCTTTAAAGCTTTATCCCCAAATCAGCACTTTTGAAACAGGAAGTGGAACAGAGGGATATGAGGCATGGCTAGAATGATCTGTTCACCCATTCTGTTCTGTTCTCTTCATCGACATGTTTTTTATATTTTTGTATATATCTGAGAGCTATGCTATTGCCTAAAGATACCATGACAGGTGCCCTTTAACATGAAAGCATGATGTTGGTTTGAGAGGGAGTTAGGTCGTATACTATACCCCAAAGACGTATACTTTGGTGTACTCTGGGTTCAGTAACCTGTAAAGTAACCCTCTCTGTTCTCCCTCCCTCTCTCTTCAGGCTGGTGGAGCTCTCCCCTCAGTATTACTTGGGTAATCTGCCCCCCAGTGACGGCAGAGAGCAGCTGATGGAGCTGAGGCAGAACCTGGAGCCGCCCTCTTACGACACGGGGGTGACTGCGGAGGATTACAACAGGATGCTCAGAGAAGTAGAAACTGAAAGTGAACCTCACACGGAGTCCAACACTGACCTCTGTGTGGTCCAATGAGAGGGAAGAGGAGGCGGGGCTTCTCAGGAGAACACGCTCTTCGTCACGCAGCTGTCACTTTATCTCAGATATCTTTTTATGAATTATCCCGAAATCTCATGTATGGTTTGAACCAGGGGTGTGAAACTCATTTTAGAATATAATATACAATGGGTGTAATTGTACGTGCCGCTTTACAGAAGCCCATAAACTACATGTCCCACAATGCATCTCAGTTCGCTTATTACACGGCCACATTCTCGACAAAGTAACGATATGACTCCCAGTGTTAATTTAAATGCTTTTATAGATTTAGAAAATGTTTTTATGGATTTAAAAAATAGTACTTGTTTAAATTGACGTGCATCCGTTAAGAAAAATAGTCCGTTGTTACCGTAGCAACGGCAGGAACGGCTTCGATCGCGTTTTTGAGGAGCTTTTTGATTACAGATTTGAAAACATCGCTGCTTGCTTTAAAAGTAGCACAATTCATTTTGTCAAGCCTTGGGAAGTATCTCGGTGTCCCTGCCCTGATGCCCTGATGCCCTGATGCCCTGCTGCCCTGATGAAGGAACTGCACGCTGAATCAGGGTTTCCGCTAGGATTTTCTCTCGCCGGTTAAATGTCCGAACAGAATAAATTTTACCGGACAAATTTGAAACTTACCGCCGCGTTGTTTCAATAATGATAATAGGAATTGTGTGGCAGAGTTTCCGTTAGCAGGTAATCACCGGACTGGGACCGGATATGCTGATGCTTAAAACTCATTTTTATATCGCTTCAGTTTATAATCGATACAGATCAAAAAGTTCAGATTAATTTTTCAATAAATGATTCCAAACAACATAATTATTACATTCAAAGAAACTACTTGTAGCAGATGAAGTACTTTATTCATTGTTTAAATTAACCTTGAATAATAACACGGGAGAAACGGATCCTCTCTTTTCCTCTCTCTCTCTCTCTCCCTCTCTCTCTTCCTCTCTCTCTCCCTCCCTCTCTCTCTCTCTCCTCTCTCCCTCTCTCCCTCTCTCTCTTCATCTCTCTCTCTCTCTCTCCCCTCTCTCTCTCTCTCCTCTCTCTCTCTCTCTCTCCCTCTCTCTCCCTCTCTCTCTTCACCCTCTCTCTCTCCTCTCTCTACTCTCTGTCTCTCTGTCTCCATCTCTCTCTCTATCTCTCTCTCTCTCTCCTCTCTCTCTCTCCCTCTTCTCTCTCTCTCTCTCTATCTCTCCATCTCTCTTTCCATCTCTCTCTCTCTCCATCTCTCTCTCTCTCCCTCCCTCCTATCCTGACAGCCCGTCAGTTTCTCATGCAGCGCGCTAAACAGTGGGCGGGACTTCAGGTCAGACTCAGCAGCTGATCTGATCTCTCTCTCGCGTCCGGTTTCACTTCCCTCGCATTTATGTCCACATCGCTCAGATCCAGCTCTCCTGATCGGCCTTCATAGAGAGCACCGATCAAACTATAAGAGTGAATATCGGCCGATAATGACCGGCGGCCGATCGATCGGAGCATCGGACATTTTGACCGGCAGGTTTTGAATTTACCGGCTAACGGAAGCCCTGCACTGAATATGTGTCGCCGTTTGATGTCTATGTCTGGACCGCTGTCTATGTCTGCCCGTCACTTCTCCGCTGGTTTCTTGTCCCAGTTTGAGAAAACTGTCCAGTTCAATCGACCGGACTTCTTTCTGCAGATGTAAGCGTCCTTAACAACGGTCAATAAGTCCTTGACAGCGTGTTCTGAATTCAGAATCGAGTATTCAACTAAGGCATGTAATAATTAATATTATTTATTTATATACCGTACTTTTCGGACTACAAAGCGCACCGTCATATACGCCGCAGCAGCTAAATTGTCCCTCTGTCTTGCTCTCGTTCTGTCTCTCAGTTCCACTTTTACTTTGGCGCGCGACCTGTCTCGCTCTTTTCCGGCCTCCAGCTTTTCCTGCTGGAGCCCGCCGCTTAGAGGTGGCGGGCGCGGACCGGTCCTAGAGCCCATAGAGTTAAAGGTGGTTCATTTTACCTGTAAAATCCATAGATCTAGGAGGTCCCCTAGTGGCCGTTAGCTGTACAAAGAAAATGGGGGAAAAAGTCGCGGTTAATAGTCCGAAAAGTACGGTAGTCTTAAAGTTACAACCGGCCCTTTGAGTGGATGTGGCCCACGATGAAGTGGAGTTCCCCCCCTGGTTTAAACGCTTTGAGATTTCTGATGGACTCCTGCTGGAAAACACTCATGTAATGTACAGCAATGACTTGTTAAATTATCTTTTATGCAGTGGCTTCGGAAGATATGTTTCTCCTTGTTGTGATATATATATTGAATTAATTTAAAATTGTATTTAGAATATGTTTTTATTTAATAAGGGATATCTGTCTTTCTGTAATTCTAAAGGAAATTATAATAAGTAAAACGTTGTTATCATGATGGCACAGTGGATTAAAAAGAGAGATTTGAACTAAAAGCTAAATGCACTGCTTCAGTAAATAAGACTGTTTTTGACCTTTGACCCCTATGCACGCAGATGCCCATGAACTGTGACCTATGATGAGAAACTGTTCTATTTTACACGTTTTGATACCGTTTGTATAACGTATGGGTTTCTCCTTTAGATTCTGCCTCTTTCTGTCAATAAAGTGGATTCTTATCGTCCTATATAATAGGATATATCTGTCAATACTTCCAATAAAAGTGGTTTTTCATGTTTGAAATATTCTTCTTCCTTCAGTAGCTTCACCTCGTCTCCTCTATCACTGTATGTACAGGTAATCATTAAATCAATCTTTAATTTCCTGGTATTTCAATATAAGGGACGGAGTGGCGCAGTGGGCTGTGCGCTGATCGTCAGATGGCGCTGGGGAACTCCAGTTCGAAACCCGCCCCCGCCGCGTCAGGCCGTTGTGTCCTTGGGCAAGACACTTCACCCGGATTAGCTCCTGTCCACAGTACATGACCGCTACACGTATGATATGTGTACTTGTAAAGCGCCTTGATGACTTCGAGGTGTGAAGATGGGCGGAGTGGCGCAGTGGGCTGTGCGTTGATCATCAGATCAAGGGGGCGTTGGGGAACACCAGTTCGAAACCCGCCGCCGCTGCGTCTGAAAAGCACGGGGTCCTTACGGTCATTACAAACCTGGAAAAGTCATGGAAATGTAACTAAAGTAATTTATATTTGATCTAATCGCCGAAATAGTAATACTATAATGATAATAAATACTGTATCGTATAGTGATGAAACGTAAAATGGCATTTAACTGTCGAGGTATTTTGCTGGTGAGAGATTTGAGTTAGCCAGTAAGGCAAGGCAAGGCAAGTTTATTTATAGCACTTTTCAACGCAAGGCAATTCAAAGTGCTTTACAAAAAAAAAATGAAAGGCATTAAAAAAGAAAAGCTAATAAAATAAACATTAAGGAAAAATGAAAGGCATTAAAAAAGAAAAGCTAATAAAATAAACATTAAGGAAAAATACATGGATAAAAGTTACAGTGCAGTTTAAGATATAAATAGTTTCCTACTATAAGTAGTAGTAAGTCTACTATTTGATTTGTTTTAGGCACAACATGTTTCAGACCTTATTTTCCTGTTCCATGTTCAAATAAACTATTTTCAGTGGTACCGCTGAGAAACAGTAATTGTTTAGGTCGTGGAAAATCATTGGTGAGAAAGTGAATGAACCCTGAAAGCCGTGTGTCCTTGGGCAAGACACTTCACCTGAATTTGCTCCTGTGGGTATTGTCCACATGACCGTTACAGGTATGATATGTGTGTAATGTGTATTTGTAAAGCGCTTTGAGCATCTGGAAAAGCGCTATAATGGAAGGAATTATTATTATTATTATTATTATTATAACAAGCTATTTTAGAATATCAGAGTCCTGTTGAGTACCCCAACGTTTTATGCATCCAGCACATAGAAACTGCCGGATGCCGGAGTCCATTTCTGATATTTTCAGGATAAATTTTTTTTCCGTTTTAACCAGAAAATGCCAATATCTCTCTCTGGGCTGATTAGGATTCATTTTGGAAGATTTAGGGGACATTTGGATTGGATTGGACAGATTGCTTATTTATGTGTAAAAACATCAGCCACAGATAATTATGTTCCTCTTGTGCTCTCTTTATCCAATGGATGCAAGGTCGTCAAAATCAGCCCACAGAGAACAGATATGTCCGCTTTCTGGTTAAAACTGACATTTTTCATCCTGGAAATGTCAGAAATGGACTCCTCAATAACCCGAAACCACGCCAATATTGTTGTTAACTATTGTATACAGGCGATAATGCCATCAATGCTAATTAACACTAATGCTAACTCTGAAAATTACCCAACATCTGCAAGTTACTATGCGCTGGGGACGCTATTATACATTTCTATAAAACGTTGTATTCAACATTTCCAGGTTCACT
>NW_027263264.1:27500-57500 GCF_902827115.2 Pseudochaenichthys georgianus
GTCCATCCATCCATCTACCCATCCATCTATCTGTCTATCCGTCTATCTATCTATCTGTCCATCCATCTGTCCATCCATCCGTCTATCTATCCGTCTATCTGTCTATCCGTCTATCTACCTATCTATCCATCTATCCATCTATCCATCTGTCCATCCATCCATCTACCCATCCATCTATCCGTCTATCTGTCTATCTATCTATCCATCTATCCATCCATCCGTCTATCCATCCATCCATCCGTCTATCTATCTATCCATCCATCTATCCATCCATCTATCTATCCATCTATCTATCCATCTATCCATCTATCCATCCATCTATCTATCCATCCATCTATCTATCCATCTATCCATCAATCCGTCTATCTATCTATCCATCCGTCTATCCATCCATCTATCCGTCCATCTATCCATCTATCCATCCATCTATCTATCCATCCATCCATCCATCTATCCATCCGTCTATCCATCTATCCATCCATCTATCCGTCCATCTATCCATCCATCTATCCATCCATCCATCCGTCCATCCATCTATCCATCCATCTATCTATCCATCCGTCTATCCATCCATCTATCTATCCATCCATCTAATCTATCCGTCTATCCATCTATCTATCCGTCTATCTATCCGTCTATCTATCCATCCATCTATCTATCTCTCCAGTCTTCAATCATACGATCTATCCATCCATCTATCTATCCGTCTATCTATCCATCTATCTATCCGTCTATCTATCTATCCATCCATCTATCTATCCATCTATCCATCCATCTATCTATCCGTCTATCTATCCATCATCTATCCGTCTATCTATCTATCCATCCATCTATCTATCCCTCCATCTATCTATCCATCTATCTATCCGTCTATCTATCCGTCTATCTATCTATCTATCTATCCATCCATCTATCTATCTATCCATCTATCTATCCATCTATCCATCTATCTATCTATAATATCATCTGGACAACAGCTGGAAATGAGCTAAAGCTGCTCCGTGTACTGTGTGTTGTGACAGCTTGATCAATGGGCTGTCCACGACACGATGAACAGATACACTAAACCTCTCCATCTCTCCACCCTGTACCTCCAGGTCCTTGGTGATGGCGTGGTTGGGTCCGTGCGTCACCATCAGGATGCCGTAAGCCTTGCAGATGAACTTGTGTCCGGCCTCGATCTGTCCGCCGTGCCAGTGAGTGACTCCGGCTCTCATGGTGGCCATCCCCAGCAGAGCGTTGTTAGGGTGGCACAGCTTCCTGAAGGAACACATGAAGTATCCTACTGAGGGGGTGTGTTGGAAGTAGTAGTACAAATACTTTGTTACTGTATTTAAGTACATTTTTCTGGTATCAGTACGACTTTTTACTTTGACTTCTTACATGTTGAACTCAAATACCTGTACTTTCTACTTCTCTCATGTTGAACTCAAATACCTGTACTTTCTACTTCTTACATGTTGAACTCAAATACCTGTACTTTCTACTTCTTACATGTTGAACTCAAATACCTTACTTTCTACTTCTCTACATGTTGAACTCCAAATACCTGTACTTTCTACTTCTTACATGTTGAACTCAAATACCTGTACTTTCTACTTCTTACATGTTGAACTCAAATACCTGTACTTTCTACTTCTTACATGTTGAACCCAAATACCTGTACTTTCTACTTCTTACATGTTGAACTCAAATACCTGTACTTTCTACTTCTTACATGTTGAACCCAAATACCTGTACTTTCTACTTCTTACATGTTGAACTCAAATACCTGTACTTTCTACTTCTCTCATGTTGAACTCAAATACCTGTACTTTCTACTTCTTACATGTTGAACTCAAATACCTGTACTTTCTACTTCTTACATGTTGAACTCTAATACCTGTACTTTCTACTTCTCACATGTTGAACTCAAATACCTGTACTTTCTACTTCTTACATGTTGAACTCAAATACCTGTACTTTCTACTTCTTACATGTTGAACTCTAATACCTGTACTTTCTACTTCTTACATGTTGAACTCAAATACCTGTACTTTCTACTTCTTACATGTTGAACTCAAATACCTGTACTTTCTACTTCTTACATGTTGAACTCTAATACCTGTACTTTCTACTTCTTACATGTTGAACACAAATACCTGTACTTTCTACTTCTTACATGTTGAACTCAAATACCTGTACTTTCTACTTCTTACATGTTGAACTCTAATACCTGTACTTTCTACTTCTTACATGTTGAACACAAATACCTGTACTTTCTACTTCTCACATGTTGAACTCAAATACCTGTACTTTCTACTTCTTACATGTTGAACCCAAATGTACTTTCTACTTCTTACATGTTGAACTCAAATACCTGTACTTTCTACTTCTCACATGTTGAACTCAAATACCTGTACTTTCTACTTCTTACATGTTGAACTCAAATACCTGTACTTTCTACTTCTTACATGTTGAACTCTAATACCTGTACTTTCTACTTCTCACATGTTGAACTCAAATACCTGTACTTTCTACTTCTTACATGTTGAACTCAAATACCTGTACTTTCTACTTCTTACATGTTGAACCCAAATGTACTTTCTACTTCTTACATGTTGAACTCAAATACCTGTACTTTCTACTTCTTACATGTTGAACTCAAATACCTGTACTTTCTACTTCTTACATGTTGAACTCAAATACCTGTACTTTCTACTTCTTACATGTTGAACCCAAATGTACTTTCTACTTCTTACATGTTGAACACAAATACCTGTACTTTCTACTTCTTACATGTTGAACCCAAATGTACTTTCTACTTCTTACATGTTGAACTCAAATACCTGTACTTTCTACTTCTTACATGTTGAACCCAAATGTACTTTCTACTTCTTACATGTTGAACTCAAATACCTGTACTTTCTACTTCTCACATGTTGAACTCAAATACCTGTACTTTCTACTTCTTACATGTTGAACTCAAATACCTGTACTTTCTACTTCTCACATGTTGAACTCAAATACCTGTACTTTCTACTTCTTACATGTTGAACTCAAATACCTGTACTTTCTACTTCTTACATGTTGAACTCAAATACCTGTTGAACTCAAATACCTGTACTTTCTACTTCTTACATGTTGAACTCAAATACCTGTACTTTCTACTTCTCACATGTTGAACTCAAATACCTGTACTTTCTACTTCTTACATGTTGAACTCAAATACCTGTACTTTCTACTTCTTACATGTTGAACTCAAATACCTGTACTTTCTACTTCTTACATGTTGAACTCAAATACCTGTACTTTCTACTTCTTACATGTTGAACCCAAATACCTGTACTTTCTACTTCTTACATGTTGAACTCAAATACCTGTACTTTCTACTTCTTACATGTTGAACTCTAATATCTGTACTTTCTACTTCTTACATGTTGAACTCAAATACCTGTACTTTCTACTTCTTACATGTTGAACTCAAATACCTGTACTTTCTACTTCTTACATGTTGAACTCAAATACCTGTACTTTCTACTTCTCACATGTTGAACTCAAATACCTCTACTTTCTACTTCTCACATGTTGAACTCAAATACCTGTACTTTCTACTTCTCACATGTTGAACTCAAATACCTGTACTTTCTACTTCTTACATGTTGAACTCAAATACCTGTACTTTCTACTTCTTACATGTTGAACTCAAATACCTGTACTTTCTACTTCTCACATGTTGAACTCTAATACCTGTACTTTCTACTTCTCACATGTTGAACTCAAATACCTGTACTTTCTACTTCTCACATGTTGAACTCAAATACCTGTACTTTCTACTTCTCACATGTTGAACACAAATACCTGTACTTTCTACTTCTTACATGTTGAACTCAAATACCTGTACTTTCTACTTCTTACATGTTGAACACAAATACCTGTACTTTATACTTCTTACATGTTGAACTCAAATACCTGTACTTTCTACTTCTTACATGTTGAACACAAATACCTGTACTTTCTACTTCTTACATGTTGAACACAAATACCTGTACTTTCTACTTCTCTCATGTTGAACTCAAATACCTGTACTTTCTACTTCTTACATGTTGAACTCAAATACCTGTACTTTCTACTTCTTACATGTTGAACTCAAATACCTGTACTTTCTACTTCTTACATGTTGAACTCAAATACCTGTACTTTCTACTTCTCACATGTTGAACTCAAATACCTGTACTTTCTACTTCTTACATGTTGAACTCAAATACCTGTACTTTCTACTTCTCACATGTTGAACTCAAATACCTGTACTTTCTACTTCTCACATGTTGAACTCTAATACCTGTACTTTCTACTTCTCACATGTTGAACTCAAATACCTGTACTTTCTACTTCTCACATGTTGAACTCAAATACCTGTACTTTCTACTTCTTACATGTTGAACTCAAATACCTGTACTTTCTACTTCTTACATGTTGAACCCAAATACCTGTACTTTCTACTTCTTACATGTTGAACTCAAATACCTGTACTTTCTACTTCTTACATGTTGAACTCAAATACCTGTACTTTCTACTTCTTACATGTTGAACTCAAATACCTGTACTTTCTACTTCTTACATGTTGAACACAAATACCTGTACTTTCTACTTCTTACATGTTGAATTCAAATACCTGTACTTTCTACTTTCAAAGCCTCTTTACTTTGACTTGAGTAAGAAGTTTAGTCAGTACTTCTACTTTCACCAGAGTATTTTTAAACACGAGTCTCTGTACTTCTACTTGAGTACAGGACGTGTGTACTCTTGCCTCCTCTATGGTTCACAATAGGACTCTATGAGCTGACAGACTGATGCTGGTGTCTTCAGTGTAATCATGGTTGTGTTGAGTCACATTACTCACGTGTATCCCTCCACCATCCGGCGGGCGTAGACTGAAGCCTCGGAGAAGTTGCGCAGGAAAGAGAGCACCTCACTGGTGATGCTGAACACACGCAGCTTCAACAGGTTAGTGTCGGCCAACACGTTCTCCTGCTTCTCCAGACAGTCGCAGCACAAGGTCACCACCTGGGAGACAACACAGTGACCAGGAAGATGGTGAAAGACAATGAGGGGAAAACTCTCCCTGGTCCCCGGCTCGAGCTTCAGCCTCAGGATCCATGTATCTGTGGTCCTCTCCAGAAGGGAAGGAGTCATCACATACAGAGCATCAAGTAGTTCCTGAACAGTGTCCTTCACATGCTGATATCCAAGAGAGGGAGTTACACAGTCACAAGATGGAGGACTACCGGTTCTTCTCTGTAATCATACATCCTGTCACGAACAAAACACTGACTTTTTTCTCAAAATCCTGACTTTTTTTTCTAAAAATCTCAAAATCCTGACTTTTTTTCTCAAAATCCGGACTTTTTTTCTCAAAATTCTAACTTTTTCTAAATCCTTAAAATGTTAATAATCCCTCGTCACCATCTTGAGCTTCAGCCTCAGGATCCACGTATCTGTGATCCTCTCCAGAAGGGAAGGAGTCATCACATACAGAGCATCAACTAGTTCCTGAGCAGTGTCCTTCACATGCTGATATCAAGAGAGGGAGTCACACAGTCACAAAATGGAGGACTAGAAAGCAGTATCAATGTTTACTTCAGATTAGCTCCACGTCAGAAATGAGCATGCTTGATGTCTCTCTCCATAGAGGCTGAATCATCATAGCTATCACCTGCCTCAAACAGTCCTGATGCTCATGTTCACAGCTACAGTTGGGATAGCTTTGTTAGCATGCTGCTCTCATATTAGAAGAGGACGTTCAGGATTTCCCCAACAAAAATAAATCCAGGATTTAAGTGGCGTACCTTATGATAGTCCCGATCAACACGGGCAATATCAATCTTCTCCAGATACTCCTTACTGAGGGCGATGATCTCCTTCACCTTATCAGCAGACGGCTGAGAGACAGACATAGCACCAAATCAAAAAGGTAAATAGAGAAGTGGAAAGGATTCTGTATTTGGTGAGACTTGTATCATGTTGCTGTAACTCCATTTTATATATAACATTAAAAAAGGACTGCCAAAGAAATGCCAAAAGAACAACAAATGGTCCACTGAGACAAACACGTTTTGTGATATTGGGCTATACAAATAAAGTTTGATTTGATGTGAAACCGACTTTGCTTCCGTCCTTCTCTGCGGTGGCCGTCATCAGGTCGTCGCTGATCTTCTCGCTGCAGTGCTGGCAGGTGCAGTCGAAGTGGAAACTCTCCCTCAGGTGCTTCTGGCGGTCAGCAGACAGGTTGAGGAAGTCCACGTAGCTCACGGTCAGCTCCTCGCCCTCGGAGATCTTCCCCACAGCTCGCAGCTCGACCCTGGGACAGAAGAGAAGCGTTTTCTGGATCTGATAGCAGCTTTTCGCTACGTCTCCAATCCCAATATCGCGTCAGTTAGTTGTTAATTTATGACTTAGTTTCAAGACGACATGAGACGCACACAGCTGACCGGTTTCCGCCGCTAGTCTCCATGATCCGATCCTCCCGTTTCCTGTCTTCATGCTAAGCTAAGCTAAGCTAAGCTAAACTGTTGACTCTAGCTAGCACATACTGTATCTCACAGACATGAAGGACACCAAGGATATCATCTACGTCTTGGTAAGAAAGTTAATGACCATGTGTATTTATCAGGGACTATGGACATTATATTGCACTTAAAAGATGATTAACTGTCATGACTATATGCAACACAGTCTCGCGGCATTTCGTGTTATAGTCACGATATTTAATCTATTGATTTGTGTTCACCAACACGATTTTCCCATTTCTGTCGTGTCACACAGAACGATTTTAAAAGCAATGTAAATAATAACAAATTAGAAGGAAAAATAGATTTTTAAAAATACAGATTGATTTTTAGAAGCAATGTATTTATATTAGTAGTATGTTTCGTGCCTGCACCAAACAATAACAAATTAGAAGGGACATTTTTTTTTTTTTTTTTTTTTCCTCGCGGACCGCAAAAAAAACTCAGACATTATACAATTTAAAATAAAAGAGTTAGGCTTAGGGTAAGATATTGAGTAAGAAAATGTTTTTATGAACCACACAGCTTCTGGTCTTCCAAGACCCGACCGGACAAAAAGACGTACTACCAATAGAAATACATTGCTTTTAAAATCGTTCTGTGTGACACGAATCAATAGATTAAATTAATTTCGTGACTATAACACGAAATGCCGTGAGACTGGGTCATGAAACAGTCTTGCTCTGGTCATACTTTGTCTCATACTTCAGTCTAGTTTTGAGCATATAGCGCACACACGTTTAAAACCACACTGGGCTGATCAAGATACAAAGGCTTTATCATCATATGCTCAAAGCTACGGTAGAAATGTCAGTGAGATTCTTCTGACCTGAGCTCCTCCAACAACGCAACATATAGAATAAAATACAAAATAAAAAGTAGTGCAAAAAGTATATCGGAGGTAATACGTACCTCCTCTGAGAGTGGAGGGCAGAGCTCAGCGCTGATTGGCTGCAACACAAAGCAACACTCTCAACAAGAAGCATCAATAAATAATTACGGTGTATAACATATCGTTTTATTTTAAGATAATATCTACAGTGGGATCAGATGGACACCTACTTGCCGTGGTTGAGGATGACGGTGCAGTTGGGCCAACAGTCGTGGTTCACCAGACAGAGGTTAGGGAAGATACCCACACCCACCGCCTGAAGGCCTCTCTGGTCACTCAGCGTGAAGCCATTACACTTGATCTACACACACACACACACACACACACACACACCACACACACACACACACACACACACACACACACACACACACACACACACACACACACACACACACACACACACAGGTTTATTTCTAAAGCAGTCTGTTCTTTACAAATAGCAAAGCAATATGAGCAGAGGTAGAAGTACTCAGATCTTGTACTTGAGTAAAAGTAGAAGTACTCAGATCTTGTTCTTGAGTAAAAGTAGAAGTACTCAGATCTTGTATTTGAGTAAAAGTAGAAGTACTCAGATCGTGTACTTGAGTAAAAGTAGAAGTACTCAGATCGTGTACTTGAGTAAAAGTAGAAGTACTCAGATCTTGTACTTGAGTAAAAGTAGAAGTACTCAGATCTTGTACTTGAGTAAAAGTAGAAGTACTCAGATTGTGTACTTGAGAAAAGTAGAAGTACTCAGATCTGGTACTTTAGTAAATGTAGAAGTACTCAGATTGTGTACTTGAGAAAAGTAGAAGTACTCAGGTCTGGTGCTTGAGTAAAAGTAGAAGTACTCAGATCGTGTACTTGAGTAAAAGTAGAAGTACTCAGATCTTGCACTTGAGTAAAAGTAGAAGTACTCAGATCTTGTACTTGAGTGAAAGTAGAAGTACTCAGATCTTGTACTTGAGTAAAAGTAGAAGTACTCAGATCTTGTACTTGAGTAAAAGTAGAAGTACCAGAGTGTAGGAATACTCTGTTACAGTAAAAGTACTGCATTCAAAATATTCCTCAAGTGAAAGTAGAAAAGTATTATCATTAAAATATAGTTAAAGTAGCGACAGTAAAAGTAGTAGTTGTGCAGATTATATTTCACATCATTCATCCACATCTGTAAAGTAACTAAAGGTATTCAATGCATGTAGTGGAGTAGAAGTACACAGTATTTTAATAAAATGTACGTTAAAATAGTACTTAAGTACTTTAGTAAATCTACTCAGTTATTCCCCCCCTCTGAAAACGAGCCCTTCTTACGATGCCAAAGAGTCTGGAGATGTACTCCACAGAGTGCTGCTTTCGTCCATGAGACCAATAAGCAAAGAAGGTGAGCACGTCGGTCTGCAGCTGCTTCAGGCCCTCTTCAGGCAGGTCGGTCACATGATCCTTCAGCTGATCCACGGAGATCAGCTGACTGTCGGACACGATGCCCGTGTCCTTGTGCACGCGCCACAGCACACGAGCAGCCAGACTGCAGGGAGAGAGGAATCACAGTCTCCTTAAAACATGTCAATCAAGTCACTTAACATCAGAGAGGGCACAAGTACACACTTCCTTTACTCAAGTAGAAGTACAGATACTCGTGTTTAAAAGTACTCTGGTGAAAGTAGAAGTACTGACTAAACTTCTTCACTCAAGTCAAAGTAAAGAGGGCTTTGAAGTGTACTTCAGTAAAAAGTACCCATAGCTAGCAGCTATTTTAAAGAGTACCTGACCTCCTTTGGGAGACATACTCAGATCTTGTACTTGAGTAAAAGTAGAAGTACTCAGAGCTAGTACTTGAGTAAAAGTAGAAATATTCAGATCTAGTACTTGAGTAAAAGTAGAAGTACTCAGATCTTGTACTTGAGTAAAAGTAGAAGTACTCAGATCTTGTACTTGAGTAAAAGTAATAGTACTCAGATTTTGCACTTGAGTAAAAGTAGAAGTACACAGATCTTGTACTTGAGTAGAAGTAGAAGTACTCAGATCTTGTACTTAATAAAAGTAGAAGTACTCAGGTCTTGAGTAAAAGTAGAAGTACTCAGATCTTGTTCTTGAGTACAAGTAGAAGTACTCAGATCTTGTACTTGAGTAAAAGTAGAAGTACTCAGATCTTGTACTTGAGTAAAAGTAGAAGTACTCAGATCTTGTACTTCAGTAAAAGTAGAAATACTCAAATCTTGTACTTAATAAAAGTAGAAGTACTCAGGTCTTGAGTAAAAGTAGAAGTACTCAGATCTTGTACTTGAGTAAAGTAGAAGTACCAGTACTTTGTAGACTGCAGGGTAGCTGGTGAAGGTGCAGCTAGTTTGAAGTACTTTGTAGGCTGCAGGGTAGCTGGTGGATGTACTTCTTGAACCAACCACCCTCCATATTCTTCAAGCATCCTCCTTACCGTACGCTCTCACTCGGAGCCTTCCCGGTCTTCCTGATGGCTCCACACTCGTGTTTGTGTTCGCTCCAGCACGCGGTCTGACAGGTGCGGTCGCAGTAATGGGCGAATTTACACTGAGCACATCGGTGGAGGTCGGCCTGTTGCCGGAAGCAGCTGTGGCACACCTTGGTGACCAAACTGGGGAAGAGACAGACGGGTAACATTTAAGATCAACTCAGAACTCGTGCATTGGATGGTGAGGTATCTCTGTAAGCCCACCCAGAAGCAAACAAGGACTCCCTCCACAACGTTTCCACTGGATGTCAGTTAGGAATTCAAGGCAAGGCAAGTTTATTTATATAGCACTTTTCAACACAAGGCAATTCAAAGTGCTTTACAAAAAACGAAAGAAATTAAGAAAATGGCATTTAAAATCAGTCATTAAAAAGAAAAGCTAATAAAATAAACATTAAAAGAAAAAATACATGGATAAAAGTTACAGTGCAGTCTAAGATATGAATAGTTTAAAAGTAGTCAGAGTTGCAGCGGACCTGCAGGTTTAATTCAGTTATCCTTAACAATTACTTATGTTCACGATGAGCTAGAGCTCCTTTTATGGCTCAAACCCTTGTACTGATATTTAGAAAATACAATTATTGTTCAATTAAAAAATAGTTTTTTTTAATTTTTGGGCAGTGTTGTCGTGTCAAAATATCATATAATCATTTAACCCTCAGCTGCATTTTTTTATCATTTCATATTCCAGCTATTCCTCAGAAAACATGTTTTGGATATCACGCCTTTCACATTTTAAATTGACATTTTAAGAAATTGTAGTTTTTGTATTTCTACCCCAAGTTCCATAAGTGCATTTCTATGGGAACACTTCTTCTTTTTGTAAATGTAAAAAAAAATTCTAAATAGTGACAAATTAAATTAAATTCTAGTGTGAACCAAAATATAATACTAAATATTATATAAGTGATTTTTCTTAACAAAAATGTCATAAAAGCACATTATTCTGATGCGGGCCCTGAGTGCAGCCACTCGGGCATCTAAGGGTTAAACAATAGTCCTTTATTGTGATTGCCTTTTACTCTGAAGGCGAGACACGGCAGGCAAAAACATCGTTTTTCTAGCACTGGTCAATTTTGAGATTTTGTGCTATTTTGATTCTATAACATGTTTTCTTTCAGGCTTTTGGAAGGAAAACGTACAAAATACACATTTAAGTGTTTATTTGACTATAGTTTGAATATTTGCGTCTGTAGATTTCTCCTAAATTCACCAAAAGTTAGCTTTCTAACGTAACATAAAGTACCGCGACCGCTGTGTGCACCATGGCAACAGAGATATCGTTGGAAAGCTCCGTCTCTCCTGCACGATCTCATCGGATCCAAATATGGTCATTTCCTTTGTATCAGCAACCAATCGTGAAAGCACAAAGGGGTCTTAAACCAAGGAACGAAATCTCATTGGCTGGTGTCAATTTCTGACAACGTGATTCGTTCAGATGCGTCACGTGGTGTGCTAAAACACTTCCTGGTTAGCTTTCCGCTCGAAATTGAAATCTAAAAATGGCAAAAGAACGGCGAAAAAAACGTTCACAGAGAACACGACAACAATTGTCACTTGCACGAAGCAACGTTATACAAGAAACAAATGACCCCGAACATGAAATACCTTCACGCAGTGCGTCGAGGCGCGAGCTATCATCCAGAGAACAGGAGGGTTCAGCTAGCGCCTCACCGCAATCTGTAAAGGCCGTTTTCTCAAGATGAATTTTTTCTCCTACTCTGAGTTCGAAATCTCAACTTCAGTAGCACGTAGAGACACCAAACCTTCCAGTTATATCCCTATCAATATTATGAAGGCTTTTACAGAAGGGTTTATTCATATATCATTCATAGCCTGAATTATACAACATTGTACACCTAAAAACATGGCGGAAATGGATATTTTAGGGCTGTTGACAGTATTTTCTGATTTATGGAGTGATAAAAAGAGATATCCAAAATCCCTTCAGTAAAAGCCTTAGATCAGGGGGGTGAAACTCAAGGCCCGGGGGCCAAATCCGGCCTGCAACTTCATTTGATGTGGCCCCACAAGAGCTTGCAAAGAATATAATAAGTTTATTATACGGTTAGATGCTACTTTACAGAAGCACGTTGCCCAAAAACTACATGTCCCACAATGCATCTCAAATTTGACTTTTCTCAGAATTTGCCTTTTCTTTTAAATATGCATTTCTTTCTTAGAATTTGCCTTTTTCTCCGAATTAGATTTTCTTTTCAAAATGTTACTTTCTGAAAAGAAAAGAAATGTTACTTTCTTTTCAAAATGTCACTTCTTTTTTTTTGTTTTTCCCGAATTTGGCTTTTCTTTTTAAATCATGTTGTAACATCCTCACTGAAGAGACTTGCAATTATTTCCCCTAGACTTCTGCTTTCAGACGTAGTTAATTATGAAGTTATTACCCTATCCCATAACAATCCAATGCAGAGGCAATAATGTGATATAATGCATTATTTTATATATATTAAATATTTATATATGTATTTTTATATAGTCTTAAAGATACAACCGGCCCTTTGAGTGCTTCATGCTGATGTGGCCCGTGATGAAATTGAGTTTGACCCCCCTGCCTTAGATGCTAATATGACTACAAAATGAAACGAGAATTTTGAATCTGGCTTTATCCAAAATTCAGATTTCGGTTCCTGAAATGTGTTAAAATCTGTGCATATTTAATGAGATAATGGCTATTTGCATATTTAAACAAGCTATTTCATAAAACTTGTAATACAAAAAACAATTGCCTTATAGTAAGTAATTAACTGGAGAAATGTCTAGCTGATACCTTTAAGTAAAAAAAATTACCCTATTCACCTGGGGTGTCTCGCCTTAGGGCTTTTAGTCTTGCCACTGTTTAGCAGAGACTTGTGATCAGGGTTTTCCTCTCAGGGCAAAGCCAGTGTAAAGGGCAGATGGTTAAGGACGAGGGGTTTGATGATGGGATGGAGGAGCAGCTGTTTCCTCTCACGCAGAGACTCAGGACTCCTCTCTCCTCTGAGGGAGAAGCTGCTCTGATCCTACATTTCAGATCCGTTTCACTTTATATTGACTTTATTAAATATAACAAAAGACAAACTTTGTCCGTGCAGATTTTCTCAGTTTCTCTGAAGAGTCCTCCACACGAGTTCATGTTGAGAGGTGCTTCTGTGTTGGGCGTAGTTGTATGCATGACGTAATGATAACAATATCATGTGTACTTATAAAGTATGTCTGAATAAGACGCACGCACATACTGTGTAACATATCATAAATACAACAGGACACGTCTGTGCTTTAAAAAGAACGTAAGGAAAGTAAACGTAACAGATAATACAGAGCTGTCCTCCAAGTCTCCGTTTGGCACACAGAAGCGTGTGTGTGTGTGTGTGTGTGTGTGTGTGTGTGTAAACAGTTTATACTGCAGAGTCCAAAGGGACAGACCTGTTAATGCTACTGATCATTGTAGGAACGCTGCAAATCCCTGCTTACACACACACACACACACACACACACACACACACACACACACACACACACACACACACACAGTCAGTCACTACAGCCTGTTTCTCTCTGTAGTTCTGGACGGCTCCACTTTTACATTAAGCAGACGCAGTGTGTGTGTGTGTGTGTGTGTGTGTGTGTGTGTGTGTGTGTGTGTGTGTGTGTGTGTGTGTGTGTGTGTGTGTGTGTGTGTGTGTGTGTGTGTGTGTGTGTGTGTGTGTGTGTGTGTGTGTGTGTGTGTGTGTGTGTGTGTGTGTGTGTGTGTGTGTGTGTGTGTGTGTGTGTGTGTGTGACGTCCTGCAGCTTCTAGCTCTTATATGGCACACACCGATCTGTGTCTGGAATTCCAACACACACACACACACACACACACAGCGTTCCTACCCACTCCCTCCGTACAGAAGTCCAGAACACGGTGCACGCTCCGATACAGACTATAAATACATCTCGCTTCCAGCATGTAATGAACTTACGCCTAACACGTGTTATTATTCGACACCTCGCCTCCATCCTCTGTGTCTGACACGCTACCAAGGAGCCTCGACCCGTCTCTCCCAAACCCAAACATCAAATGAATGTTTCTGCCGTGGCTAGCAGCGGGCTTCTCGCTGGTTCTGCCAGTGAACAAACTGAAGAGTGGACTTCAATTAAGAACAGTCTGACCGTCCAATGGGAGAGCCGCGTTGGCACCGTGTGGAACTGAATCCTGCGGACCTGCCGAGGCTTCACATGACGGAGCTGCTGAGAGACGCTGAGCGCAGGAGGGCCACGTCTGGGGAACCCACCCTGGGTTCTGAGGCTCGCGTCGGAAGATCGAGTTTGAGAAACCGTTTGAACCAGACTCAAATAAACTCTCTGTGTGTCTCCTGGTTCTGCGCGACACACAGTTTGATTGTTGTTGCATCTCCATGAATGTTATATATGTGTGCATTAAATCAAAAGTTCTAAGAGAACCGGCTCGTACCTGTCGAAGACCACGGCAGAGAAGCTGGACTCGGAGAAGACCACGTCCCCGGCGCTCAGGTGCTCTCTGGCTCTCAGGCCTCGACCTTTCTTCCCGGCATCAAAGAGCTCAGCACTGTCCATGTTCCCCACTGTCATGGTGTCAGAGGAGGATGAGGAGGAGGATGAAGAGGAGGAGGAGGAAGGGGATGATCGAGCTGCAGGGAGGAAGAGGATCAGAGTGGAGAGTGGAGAGAGAAGGAAACTCTGAGGAGAAGTTCCCCCCCCCCCCCCCCATGAGCCAGAAATACACTCAGGGGGTTGAACCATCTCCCCAGAGCGGGGGGTGCGCAGAGGAGGAGGAGGAGTACTCACATCATGTACTTGAGTAAAAGTAGAAGTACTCAGGTCTTGTACTTGAGTAAAAGTAGAAGTACTCAGGTCTTGTACTTGAGTAAAAGTAGAAGTACTCAGGTCTTGTACTTGAGTAAAAGTAGAAGTACTCAGGTCTTGTACTTGAGTAAAAGTAGAAGTACTCAGAACTTGTACTTGAGTAAAAGTAGAAGTACTCAGGTCTTGTACTTGAGTAAAAGTAGAAGTACTCAGATCTTGTACTTGAGTAAAAGTAGAAGTACTCAGGTCTTGTACTTGAGTAAAAGTAGAAGTACTCAGATCTTGTACTTGAGTAAAAGTAGAAGTACTCAGATCTTGTACTTGAGTAAAAGTAGAAGTACTCAGATCTGGTACTTGAGTAAAAGTAGAAGTACTCAGGTCTTGTACTTGAGTAAAAGTAGAAGTACTCAGGTCTTGTACTTGAGTAAAAGTAGAAGTACTCAGGTCTTGTACTTGAGTAAAAGTAGAAGTACTCAGAACTTGTACTTGAGTAAAAGTAGAAGTACTCAGGTCTTGTACTTGAGTAAAAGTAGAAGTACTCAGGTCTTGTACTTGAGTAAAAGTAGAAGTACTCAGGTCTTGTACTTGAGTAAAAGTAGAAGTACTCAGAACTTGTACTTGAGTAAAAGTAGAAGTACTCAGGTCTTGTACTTGAGTAAAAGTAGAAGTACTCAGATCTTGTACTTGAGTAAAAGTAGAAGTACTCAGGTCTTGTACTTGAGTAAAAGTAGAAGTACTCAGATCTTGTACTTGAGTAAAAGTAGAAGTACTCAGATCTTGTACTTGAGTAAAAGTAGAAGTACTCAGATCTGGTACTTGAGTAAAAGTAGAAGTACTCAGGTCTTGTACTTGAGTAAAAGTAGAAGTACTCAGGTCTTGTACTTGAGTAAAAGTAGAAGTACTCAGGTCTTGTACTTGAGTAAAAGTAGAAGTACTCAGGTCTTGTACTTGAGTAAAAGTAGAAGTACTCAGGTCTTGCACTTGAGTAAAAGTAGAAGTACTCAGATCTTGTACTTGAGTAAAAGTAGAAGTACTCAGATCTTGTACTTGAGTAAAAGTAGAAGTACTCAGATCTGGTACTTGAGTAAAAGTAGAAGTACTCAGATCTTGTACTTGAGTAAAAGTAGAAGTACTCAGGTCTTGTACTTGAGTAAAAGTGGAAGTACTCATATCTTGTTCTTGAGTAAAAGTAGAAGTACTCAGATCTTGTGCTTGAGTAAAAGTAGAAGTATCAGATCTTGAGTAAAAGTAGAAGTACTCAGATCTTGTACTTGAGTAAAAGTAGAAGTACTCAGATCTTGTACTTGAGTAAAAGGAGAAGTACTCAGATATTGTACTTGAGAAAAAGTAGAAGTACTCAGATCTTGTACTTGAGTAAAAGTAGAAGTACTCAGATCTTGTTCTTGAGTAAAAGTAGAAGTACTCAGATCTTGTTCTTGAGTAAAAGTAGAAGTACTCTGATCTTGTGCTTGAGTAAAAGTAGAAGTACTCAGATCTTGTTCTTGAGTAAAAGTAGAAGTACTCAGGTCTTGTTCTTGAATAAAAGTAGAAGTACTCAGGTCTTGTACTAGAGTAAAAGTAGAAGTACTCAGATCTTGTACTTGAGTAAAAGGAGAAGTACTCAGATCTTGTTCTTGAGTAAAAGTAGAAGTACTCAGATCTTGTGCTTGAGTAAAAGTAGAAGTACTCAGATCTTGTGCTTGAGTAAAAGTAGAAGTACTCAGATCTTGTTCTTGAGTAAAAGTAGAAGTACTCAGATCTTGTACTTGAGTAGAAGTACTCAGATCTTGTACTTGAGTAAAAGTAGTAGTACTCAGATTTTGCACTTGAGTAAAAGTAGAAGTACACAGATGTTGTACTTGAGTAAAGTAGAAGTACTCAGATCTTGTTCTTGAGTAAAGTAGAAGTACCAGAGTGTAGGAATACTCTGTTACAGTAAAAGTCCTGCATTCAAAATGTTCCTCAAGTGAAAGTAGAAAGTATTCTCATCTAAATATAGTGAAAGACAGTGAAAGTAGTCGTTGTGCAGATTGGTCCATTTCAGAATAATATATATGATATGTTTTATAATGATTGATCATGAAAGTGTTCTCAGAGCTGGTGAAGGTGCAGCTAGTCTGAAGTACTTTGTAGACTGCAGGGTAGCTGGTGAAGGTGCAGCTAGTCTGAAGTACTTTGTAGACTGCAGGGTAGCTGGTGGAGGTGCAGCTAGTCTGAAGTACTTTGTAGACTGCAGGGTAGCTGGTGGAGGTGCAGCTAGTCTGAAGTACTTTGTAGACTGCAGGGTAGCTGGTGAAGGTGCAGCTAGTCTGAAGTACTTTGTAGACTGCAGGGTAGCTGGTGGAGGTGCAGCTAGTCTGAAGTACTTTGTAGACTGCAGGGTAGCTGGTGAAGGTGCAGCTAGTCTGAAGTACTTTGTAGACTGCAGGGTAGCTGGTGGAGGTGCAGCTAGTCTGAAGTACTTTGTAGACTGCAGGGTAGCTGGTGAAGGTGCAGCTAGTCTGAAGTACTTTGTAGACTGCAGGGTAGCTGGTGGAGGTGCAGCTAGTCTGAAGTACTTTGTAGACTGCAGGGTAGCTGGTGGAGGTGCAGCTAGTCTGAAGTACTTTGTAGACTGCAGGGTAGCTGGTGAAGGTGCAGCTAGTCTGAAGTACTTTGTAGACTGCAGGGTAGCTGGTGGAGGTGCAGCTAGTCTGAAGTACTTTGTAGACTGCAGGGCAGCTGGTGGATTTACTCCAGGTGGAACTAAAGGCTGATTCAACACTTGGTTATATTTCACATCATTCATCCACATCTGAGAAGTAACTAAAGGTATAAATACATGTAGTGGAGTATAAGTACACGGTAGCATAAATACTCAAGTACAAGTACCTCAAAATTGTACTGAAAGTAGTGAGGTAATTAAGGGGGTGTCGTCCCCTAGCTTTGGTTGGTTCCTCCCGTGGTATTTCGGGGGAGCAGCTGCGTCTGTCAGTCAGAGGAAACGGAGCCGTCTCTTTGCTCGATCACTTTTTATTTACACTTTTGCACGAGGTGTCACTTTCACCCAAACAAAATACGTCAGCCACATTTAATTTATCGTAATGCTTTTTATTTCTTGGTCTCTTTGGGAGGGACACACGCTGTAAACACATCAATGTTTTACGTATTTTTTTGTATCTTATCTTGTTTTCTCATTTTGCCGTCACTCCATCAAACACAATGTTGTTGCTACTTTTTAACCCGTAAAGCAACGAGACAAACGTGTTGTGATATTGGGCGATACCAATAAAGTTTGATTTGATTAACATCAGGGTGTTACTTGTCCGTCATCTTCATCGTGGCACTGTAAGACACCGTGGTATGTCAGTATTTCCAGGTTCTGTACATCAGGGGTGTCAAACTCAAGGCCCAGGGGCCAAATCCGGCCCGCGACTTCATTTAATGTGGCCCCGCAAGAGCTTTCAAAAAATATAATACGTTTATTATACGGTTACATGCCACTTTACTACATGTAAGTATGCTGCCCATAAACTACATGTCCCACAATGCATCTCGTTTTGTGACATGCGCACTGAAGAGACTTGCAATTATTTGCCCTGGACTTCTGCTTTCAAACATAGTTAGTTATTACCCTATCTGATAATAATCCAATTCAGAAGCTATAATATAATACATTATTTTATATATATTATATATTTATATAGTTACAACCATCATGCTAATGTGGCCCGTGATGAAATTGAGTTTGACACCCCTGCTGTACACGATGGATCATGACTTTATAGATATATATGTACTATGTTTGTGTAGGGAAGGTTGTAAAACTACTGGGTAATGAAATGCCATGCACAAAAAATACACAACTGAAACATGTAAGTGTCACATTTATGTAATAAAGCATGTTACGTTTACACAACCAGCTGGAAAACAGCCAGAGGTAAACATGAGGAACGTGTGCAGAGTATTTTGAACACGTGGATCATGTCCTTATTTTCCTCCCACGTATTGAAATGCCAAGGCTGCAATAATCACAGTTTACTATTAGGAACAGAATCATATTGACATACTAAAACAGACATCCGGTAAGGCACCTTAAACCAACTAACAGTTACTATAGTGACCGTGAATATATATGGCACAGACCTGGGATCAGCTTTAAGACATCACCTGAGAACAGAACCACACCATAGACAGAGCAGGATACACCGTCTGAACCGGTATCTGTAGACGTGTCTTCTCTACTCTCCCTTTTGAGGATATTGAATGAAAGGGGATAACGCCACACAGCTGATATTTCCCCTTCATTTTCACACCGAGTAAAGATGGCTGTTCTATCATCCTGAACATATTTAAGGCAGAACAATATTTGCACCGGGGCCAATCACAAGCTTGTTACGCCACTGAGTGTCTGACAGTCCGTGATCAGCGGTCACACAAACCGGTTCCAGCTCGTTCCAGCTGTCGTCCAGATGATAACAGACACCTTTTAAAATCACAACACATCAACAGCATTAGTTTAAAAAAAAAAGATGAAAGACAAGTACTATAATTGGTGGTTCAACATTAAGAGCTTCAATTCAAATGAAGGCACACAGAGCTGTGGCCCAGCGCTGGTTGGCTGTAAGTGTCGTGTCTACGGGTCGAAGACGTCGATGTGCGCTCCAGATGTGAAGCCGTCCTCCAGGAGCAGCGTCATCAGCTTGGCACAGGACGCCTCGCAGGTCAGCAGCTGGCCGGCGGAGAACATGTCCGAGAAGGTTCTCTTCAGGTCCGGGTCAGCTGTGCTGGATCTGGCCACCAACTGCATCTCCGTGTCCAGAGGGCCTGGGAGAGGAGGGGAGAGGGGAGGAAAGGAGAGGAGAGGGGGAGAGGGGAGGAGAAGAGAGCAGAGGAGGAGAGGAGAGGGGAGGGGGAGGAGAGGAGAGGAGAGGAGGGGGGAGGAGAAGAGAGAAGCAGAGGAGGAGAGAGGAGAGGAGAGGAGAGGAGAGGAGAGGAGAGGAGAGGAGAGGAGAGGAGAGGAGAGGAGAGGAGAGGAGAGGAGAGGAGAGGAGAGGAGAGGAGAGGAGAGGAGAGGAGAGGAGAGGAGAGGAGAGGAGATGAGATGAGATGAGATGAGATGAGATGAGATCAGATCAATGATGTTTGTGAAGATTCAAAGGTTGTATTGTCAGGTGCACCAGAGGTAGGAAGTAGTGGAGTACAAATACTTTATTACTGTATTTAAAGATGGGTCAGTTTGAGAACCCGGCTCGAGAAACACTTATATTCCATGGAATGCTCTTAACGTCCGGATAGCAATGAATATGTGTGTACTGTTGCCCCCCCTCCTCACCTGGGGAGTAGCTCAGCACCCGGAGGTCTGGCTCCTCCGCTGCCAGCACCCTGAACATCATCTCCCGAGCAGCCTTTCCAGTGCAATAAAGCGCCCAGGATTTAAAAGGCTGCAGGGCGCACAGCGAGGTGATGTTGACGACGGAGCGACAGAGCCCTGATCGGGCGGGGAGAGCCTGAAGGAGGCGGGCCGTCAGACACAAACAGGAAGTCACATTCAGGGACAGGTAGGAGTCAACCTCGGCCATATCTGTGAAGCTGCTGGTGAACCGAGACACATCCCCTAGAGAGGCTGGAGAGAGAGGGGTACGATAAGATGGTTCCTGAAGCGAGAACAGAACTGGGTGAAAAAAGCTTTTGAATATGCTGCCCCGTCTGCTTGGAATAATACACAGAAGATTTGATCACGTTGGGGAGTTCAAGTCCATCTTACAGGACAGAGAACTAGAAACCATTGGTCGATGCGATTGCTCGTAAATCCCATAATTGACGTCGTTTTAAATCGTGCCCGTTTTTAATGTTTTATAACAGTTTATTTTATTTGCATATTGACTGGTTAATGTGCCATTTCATGCTTTGTGTTTTACAGCTGTATCCCTCTTGGCCAGGTGGCTTGAAAAAGAGACTTTTACCTGGTTTAATAAAGGATATATATGAGATGAGATAAGATGAAACTTTATTTATCCCCTCGGGGAAATGCAGGCATTAACGGCAGCAACGGGTCAGAATGAAAAACAGGATTCATACAGGGTAAACATAAAAATAGAATACAAATTAAAATAATGAAAATACAGCAAAAATAAGGTGATAAAGTAACTATTAAAATAACATATCACAGTAAAATGTTAAATATATTTACAAAAGTGTGCAGTTGGAGTGCAGGTTAAAGTCTTAAAAACAGTGCACTTGTTATGCTTGAACAGTCCTGGTTACTATTAACGGGTTACAGTGTGTAGGTTAATGTTTACAAGATTCTAGTAGAAGTACTCAGATCTTGTACTTGAGTAAGAGTAGAAGTCTTCTATACTCTTACTCAAGTACAAGATCTGAGTACTTCTCCTTTTACTCAAATACAAGATCTGAGTACTTCTACTTTTACTCAATTACAAGATCTGAGTACTTCTACTTTTACTCAAGTACAAGATCTGAGTACTTCTACTTTTACTCAAGTACAAGATCTGAGTACTTCTACTTTTACTCAAGTACAAGATCTGAGTACTTCTCCTTTTACTCAAGTACAAGATCTGAGTACTTATCCTTTTACTCAAGTACAAGATCTGAGTACTTCTACTTTTACTCAAGTACAAGATCTGAGTACTTCTACTTTTACTCAAATACAAGATCTGAGTACTTCTACTTTTACTCAAGTACAAGATCTGAGTACTTCTCCTTTTACTCAAGTACAAGATCTGAGTACTTCTCCTTTTACTCAAGTACAAGATCTGAGTACTTCTACTTTTACTCAAATACAAGATCTGAGTACTTCTACTTTTACTCAAGTACAAGATCTGAGTACTTCTACTTTTACTCAAGCACAAGATCTGAGTACTTCCAGTTGTCTGGTGTTGGGTCATGTATCAGGTGAGTAATGAGCAGGTTCTTACCAGCGTTGTTGACCAGTATCACGTGATCTATGTGTTCAGAGAAAGCTGCCCTCGAGGCTGAAACGACGCTCTGCAGCCCCGCCATCTGAGCCAGGTCTGCCGGTACACACTGCACCAAAAGGCCGGCTTTACCTGCCTCTGACCCGGCCAGCTCGACCTCCAGAGACCGCAGGTTTTCCTCCGAACGAGCCGTGAGAATGAGCACCGATCCCGGCTTCACTAACCGGGACAACTCTCTCGCTACAGTCCGACCAAAGCCCCTTGAGGCCCCGGTTATGATGCACAGTGCACGGCCCAGGTCTTGTCTCTGAGAGGAGGACATGTTTTCTGCACCGTGCACTAGCTGCGTAATATCACTTCCCTTAATTTCCACCCTTTGCGTCGTTTGTTTACGTCTTTTCCTAGCGTTTTAAAGTCCCTCCCACCAGGGATGCATGGAGAACCGCTAAAATCCCTTTTCAAAAATCTAAATGTAAGATTTGAAGTTCTTGCCACATTCAGTGTTCTGTCTGATAATGTTGGCTTAATATGTATTGTTGTCGCGAAGGGAGAAGAAAGCAAGGAAATGTGTTGTTTAAGAGCAAAGGGACGTCCTTACTGTGTGATATGTCCATGGGATATATCAAGTGGAAAGTGAGGAGGAGCAACAGGCTGTACACCCAGCAGCCAATCCAGAAGTGCCACACACTGCAGTTCATATAGTGGACGGTAGAGGGAGCCTGCAGAAGCGAGCGATTTCCGTCAATTTCCCCGATGTTAAAATGCCCGACTTTAAAGCGGAAATAAACATGTTTCCATCGTGGTTCAAAACACCATATTCACCGTATGGTTAGATAACTCCTTCATGACAACTGTGAGGTTGTACATTTTAGCATAATAATGTATATGTATGTATGTAAGCCGAGAAGACTGCTCTTCTTCTAGGATATTACAGGCTGAACATCCACCTGTTGCCCTGTCGCCATCTCCCGGATCCACGGTCATTTACACAATGAACCTAGGAATACACTTTATGAAACATCGTACATTATTATTTCTATCTATCTGTCTGTCTGTTTGTCTGTCTGTCAATCCATCAATGCAAAACATATGTACTACTCTCTCTGTGGCATTAAGCTTCACGCCTTCCCTTAATAAATACTTTTCAAAACAGCTCGTAAAATCTATGTATTTTTAGTTATTTTCCAAACGAACTTTTAACTATATAAATTCAATAATTTGCTTATGTTATCATTGTCCAGCTGGCAGGTCGGTATCAATCCAAATGTATAATGTAAGCCTTGTAGAGAATCATATTCACTTCTCCTTCAGAGACCAGACAACATGATATTTTGTTCAGAAAAGAAAGCAAGTATTTAGGGAATATCGTTTGCGTTTGTAATCTACCAAAATGATCCCGGACATTTTAAATAAAAACGAAAACAGTCAGTAATTATTTTTATGTTTTATTTCACTAAACTTCATTATAATAAACAAAAGGTACAGGTCACCATTTTCTCAGAGACTTCAATATCCGTGTCACACTTTCATATTGAAATCACAAGCGTTAACAAGCATTACATCACCCAACATATTCACTGTCATATCTACAGAAAATTAGCAATGTTGGTAAAAAATTCACACACACACACACACACACACACACACACACACACACACACACACACACACACACAGCAACATACAATCATTACATTCTTGTTATAACCTGTAATAAAAACCACAATATTAACTTATGTTGTGACGATAAAGATAGACATTTTTATTTAAGTTGAGCTATGTCCTGGTGACAAAATGCTTATTTGAATGCAGTGTTTAAATCTGTCACATGTATCTAAATCTACTTTCACCTCGATCACTACATGTTATATGAAGATAAAATATTAAAGTAGTAAACATACAAATCAGAAAAGAATCTACCCGTCCTATTTGAAAGCACTAACGTCAAAGTAATAGTAATGAGAGAGGAATGTACTAAGAAATGAACGTGATGCAGGACTAGATAATAAAGGAACGTTAACAAATGTGTGAAATAATGTCAGCATCGTTATGGTGGAAACATCGTCAAGCAATCAGGTTCAAACAGAACCATGTGACCTACATGTTGGATTCCCTGTGAGCATGTTTGTCATTTTCAAAATCACTATCCTGGGAGATGAGCTTGTAAGGTTTCTTCCTCTCTTTCTCCTCCAGCACGGAGTTTCCCATCTCCACGTCTTTGCTGCGGAGCTCGTGTCGAGACAGAAACTCTACGATACCCGCTCCGATCGAATCCCCCAACACATTGGTGGTGGTCCGCAGACGGTCCCTGAACACAGAGATGGCAAAAGTACACACATCCTTTACTCAAGTAGAAGTACAGATACTCGTGTTTAAAATACTCTGGTGAAAGTAGAAGTACTGACTAAACTTCTTCACTCAAGTCAAAGTAAAGAGGCTACAGGTATTTGGGTTCAACATGTGAGAAGTAGAAAGTACAGGTATTTGGGTTCAACATGTGAGAAGTAGAAAGTACAGGTATTTGAGTTCAACATGAGAGAAGTAGAAAGTACAGGTATTTGGGTTCAACATGTGAGAAGTAGAAAGTACAGGTATTTGGGTTCAACATGTGAGAAGTAGAAAGTACAGGTATTTGAGTTCAACATGTAAGAAGTAGAAAGTACAGGTATTTGAGTTCAACATGTAAGAAGTAGAAAGTACAGGTATTTGAGTTCAACATGTAAGAAGTAGAAAGTACAGGTATTTGAGTTCAACATGTGAGAAGTAGAAAGTACAGGTATTTGGGTTCAACATGTGAGAAGTAGAAAGTACAGGTATTTGAGTTCAACATGTAAGAAGTAGAAAGTACAGGTATTTGAGTTCAACATGTAAGAAGTAGAAAGTACATGTATTTGAGTTCAACATGTGAGAAGTAGAAAGTACAGGTATTTGAGTTCAACATGAGAGATGTAGAAAGTACAGGTATTTGGGTTCAACATGTAAGAAGTAGAAAGTACAGGTATTTGAGTTCAACATGTGAGAAGTAGAAAGTACAAGTATTTGTGTTCAACATGTAAGAAGTAGAAAGTACAGGTATTTGAGTTCAACATGTGAGAAGTAGAAAGTACAGGTATTTGTGTTCGAATGTAAGAAGTAGAAAGTACAGGTATTTGAGTTCAACATGTAAGAAGTAGAAAGTACAGGTATTTGGGTTCAACATGTGAGAAGTAGAAAGTACAGGTATTTGGGTTCAACATGTGAGAAGTAGAAAGTACAGGTATTTGGGTTCAACATGTGAGAAGTAGAAAGTACAGGTATTTGAGTTCAACATGTGAGAAGTAGAAAGTACAGGTATTTGGGTTCAACATGTGAGAAGTAGAAAGTACAGGTATTTGGGTTCAACATGTGAGAAGTAGAAAGTACAGGTATTTGAGTTCAACATGTAAGAAGTAGAAAGTACAGGTATTTGAGTTCAACATGTAAGAAGTAGAAAGTACAGGTATTTGAGTTCAACATGTAAGAAGTAGAAAGTACAGGTATTTGAGTTCAACATGTAAGAAGTAGAAAGTACAGGTATTTGAGTTCAACATGTAAGAAGTAGAAAGTACAGGTATTTGAGTTCAACATGTAAGAAGTAGAAAGTACAGGTATTTGAGTTCAACATGTAAGAAGTAGAAAGTACAGGTATTTGAGTTCAACATGTAAGAAGTAGAAAGTACAGGTATTTGAGTTCAACATGTAAGAAGTAGAAAGTACAGGTATTTGAGTTCAACATGTGAGAAGTAGAAAGTACAGGTATTTGAGTTCAACATGTAAGAAGTAGAAAGTACAGGTATTTGAGTTCAACATGTAAGAAGTAGAAAGTACAGGTATTTGAGTTCAACATGTAAGAAGTAGAAAGTACAGGTATTTGAGTTCAACATGTAAGAAGTAGAAAGTACAGGTATTTGAGTTCAACATGGAAGAAGTCAAAGAAAAAGTCGTGGAGTAAAGTACTGATACCAGAAGAATGTACTTAAGTACAGTAACGAAGTATTTGTACTTCACTACTTCCCACCTCTGGGAACAACTCTTTGCAATGAGAGCTCTGTCTGCACGGTTGTATTCTGGTACATTGATTTGAATACTTTGGACACGTAGCACTCCTCTTCTGGAGTGAACCTGATTTAAGTGGCAGCCTGCCCTCGAGGACCTCAGAGACTCAACACTGATCGCCGCTCGTCCCTCCGTCTTCTGGCTGGAAGGCTTTGACAGACGTTCAGATTTGGTGCATCCTAGTTAAAGGAGGGAACGATGTCTTTCCTATTACCCCAGTTAGCTGAGTAATTTCTGGGATAGGGTATTCTAATTGAAATGATTAATTTGGGAAACCTAATTATGTTTCTATGTTAAAACTCATCACAAAAGATATTCAATAGAAAAGGGAAGATGTGGAACGAGCCCCCTGAGAGAGAGAAGTGTGTCACTGGGTGGGAGACGGTGCTGACCTTAAAACATTCATCATGTCGGTGAAAGTTACACACAGATACTCACAAGAACCAATCGACCGCAATGATGAGAGTGATGTCATCAGTAGGAAGTCCAACAGAGGTCAAAACAATCACCATGGTGACCAGTCCGGCCTGAGGGATGCCTGCCGCTCCGATGCTGGCCGCAGTGGCTGTGATGCTGGAAGAGAAGAGAAACTATTGTATATCTGCGTTTCTCTGAGGTGGAGAAGTACTCACATCTACTTAGTAAAAGTATAAGTACTCAGGTCTACTTAGTAAAAGTAGAAGTACTCAGGTCTACTTAGTAAAAGTATAAGTACTCAGATCTACTTAGTAAAAGTAGAAGTACTCAGGTCTTGTACTTGAGTAAAAGTAGAAGTACTCTGATCTTGTATTTGAGTAAAAGTAGAAGTACTCAGATCTTGTACTTGAGTAAAAGTAGAAGTACTCAGATCTTGTACTTGAGTAAAAGTAGAAGTACTCAGATCTTGTATTTGAGTAAAAGTAGAAGTACTCAGGTCTTGTACTTGAGTAAAAGTAGAAGTACTCAGATATTTTGCTTCAGTAAAAATAGAAGTACTCAGATCTTGTACTTGAGTAAAAGTAGAAGTACTCAGATCGTGTACTTGAGTAAAAGTAGAAGTACTCAGATCGTGTACTTGAGTAAAAGTAGAAGTACTCAGATCTTGTACTTGAGTAAAAGTAGAAGTACTCAGATCTTGTACTTGAGTAAAAGTAGAAGTACTCAGATCTTGTACTTGAGTAAAAGTAGAAGTACTCAGATCGTGTACTTGAGTAAAAGTAGAAGTACTCAGATCTTGTACTTGAGTAAAAGTAGAAGTACTCAGATCTTGTACTTGAGTAAAAGTAGAAGTACTCAGATCTTGTACTTGAGTAAAAGTAGAAGTACTCAGATCTTGTACTTGAGTAAAAGTAGAAGTACTCAGATCTTGTACTTGAGTAAAAGTAGAAGTACTCAGGTCTTGTACTTGAGTAAAAGTAGAAGTACTCAGATCTTGTACTTGAGTAAAAGTAGAAGTACTGAGATCTTGTACTTGAGTAAAAGTAGAAGTACTCAGATCTTGTACTTGAGTAAAAGTAGAAGTACTGAGATCTTGTACTTGAGTAAAAGTAGAAGTACTCAGATCTTGTACTTGAGTAAAAGTAGAAGTACTGAGATCTTGTACTTGAGTAAAAGTAGAAGTTCTCAGATCTTGTACTTGAGTAAAAGTAGAAGTACTCAGGTCTTGTACTTGAGTAAAAGTAGAAGTTCTCAGATCTTGTACTTGAGTAAAAGTAGAAGTACTCAGGTCTTGTACTTGAGTAAAAGTAGAAGTACTCAGATCTTGTACTTGAGTAAAAGTAGAAGTACTGAGATCTTGTACTTGAGTAAAAGTAGAAGTACTCAGATCTTGTACTTGAGTAAAAGTAGAAGTACTCAGATCTTGAGTAAAAGTAGAAGTACCAGAGTGTAGGAATACTCTGTTACAGTGAAAGTCCTGCATTCAAAATGTTCCTCAAGTGAAAGTAGAAAAGTATTCTCATCTAAATATAGTGAAAGACAGTGAAAGTAGTCGTTGTGCAGATTGGTCCATTTCAGAATAATATATATGATATGTTTTATAATGATTGATCATGAAAGTGTTCTCAAAGCTGGTGAAGGTGCAGCTAGTCTGAAGTACTTTGTAGACTGCAGGGTAGCTGGTGAAGGTGCAGCTAGTCTGAAGTACTTTGTAGACTGCAGGGTAGCTGGTGAAGGTGCAGCTAGTCTGAAGTGCTTTGTAGACTGCAGGGTAGCTGGTGGAGGTGCAGCTAGTCTGAAGTACTTTGTAGACTGCAGGGTAGCTGGTGAAGGTGCAGCTAGTCTGAAGTACTTTGTAGACTGCAGGGTAGCTGGTGAAGGTGCAGCTAGTCTGAAGTACTTTGTAGACTGCAGGGTAGCTGGTGAAGGTGCAGCTAGTCTGAAGTACTTTGTAGACTGCAGGGTAGCTGGTGGAGGTGCAGCTAGTCTGAAGTACTTTGTAGACTGCAGGGTAGCTGGTGAAGGTGCAGCTAGTCTGAAGTACTTTGTAGACTGCAGGGTAGCTGGTGGATTCACTCCAGGTGGAACTAAAGTCTGATTCAACACTTGATTAGATTTCACATCATTCATCCAGATCTGTGAAGTAACTAAAGGTATAAATACATGTAGTGGAGTAAAAGTACACCATGTACCTCTGAACTGCAGAGGAGTAGAAGTACACCATGTACCTCTGAACTGTAGAGGAGTAGAAGTACACAGTAGCATACACTCTCCTACCTGATGGTGAGGATCTGACCAAAGTTCATCTCCACGTTGTTGACCTGGGCTATAAAGATGGCCGCCAGCGCCTCATAAAGCGCCGTCCCATCCATGTTGATCGTGGCTCCCACCGGCAGCACGAAGCGCGTGATTCTCTTGTCAATTTTGTTGTTTTCCTCCAGACATTTAAAGGTGACCGGCAGGGTTGCAGAGCTGAGCCAAGAAAACAAATGGAAACAGGTTCAAAACACAGTAAATAGTTATCAACGCAATAAACCGTATTTAACTTAGTCTTGATGTACATTATTTAATTTCATATTCTGTTCTTGTACATATTCTATTTACACGTTTATTGACTTTTTGCACTACTTTTTATTTTGTATTTGATTCTATATGCTGCATCGTTGGAGGAGCTCAGGTCAGAAGAATTTCATTGCCATTTCTACGCTGAAGCTTTTGTGCATATGATGATAAAACCTTTGAATCTAATAAGTGGTGCATACAGAGACACGGGACATATGGACGTATACTTCTTAATAAATCATAATAATACATTGGATCTTTCTGCTAATGCTCGAAGACGCTTGACATAAAATCAGAACAGAAACTACTATGGGGGCGTGGTATTTCAATTTGAGAGCATACTTTATGTATTTCTTTCCCTCAAACCTTCTCCTCGCACTCAGGCTGTTTCTGTGCGCTCGTGAAATAATAATAATAATAATAATAATTCCTTACATTTATTATAGCGCTTTTCCAATGACTCAAAGCGCTTTACATATACACACATTACACATATATCATACATGCAATGGTCAGATACTGTGGACAATACCCACAGGAGCAAGTTCAGGTGAAGTGTCTTGCCCAAGGACACAAGGAAATGTCTGCTCTCAGATTTATTCTGTGCGCGCTCGAAACTTTTGTGCAACAATCCTGTCAAAATCCCTCAACCAATAGGAGGCCAGGTGCTTGATTTGACTTGTCCGTTTTCTAAACATATACTAACTGTGCTTAGTGCTTACCCCCCCCAAACAAAGTTGTACAGTGAAGTACATGTTATGTTATAAAGCCGTGGAGGGCGGGAGCTTAGAAACCAAAGAGTAACCGCCCTTACGGGACGCTGTAATAAGTAAAGCGAACGCACCCGCAAGAACACCTGGCCTCCTATTGGTTGAGGGATTTTGACAGGGTTGTTGCACAAAAGTTTCGCGCACAGAATAAATCTGAGAGCAGACATTTCACGAGTGCACAGAAACAGCCTGAGTGCGAGGAGAAGGTTTGAAGCTGGAACACAGGAAATCTGTAAGCAGCAATATATATATCTGAGTGCAAGCGTACAGTTTGAGCAGAAGCAGAGCGGATCTAAGCGCAAGCAGGAACTATTTGAGTGCGAGGACAGGGTTTGAGGGAAAGAAATACATAAAGTATGCTTTCAAATTTAAATACTTGAATAAAGATAGGGAATAACCCCCATAGGAAACAGTACAAAGAAAACAACAGTCTAATCCTAGTGCGAGTAAAGTGTGTTGTTGGTCAGAGTTTGAAAGAGAGTGAATAAGTGAGTTTTGAGAGATGTTTTTAAGGATTCAAGACAGAGTTGGGCTG
>NW_027263264.1:62500-91870 GCF_902827115.2 Pseudochaenichthys georgianus
GTCTAAGCTGGGAGAGATATCCCGCCGTTCATTTCTATATTTCAAAAAAAGTTGGAGGAGAAACTAACTATCGCCGTAGCAATCACCCGGTTTTGTATGACCAGACCCTCTTCACCTACCGGGATACAAACCGGAGGAACCAGGCATGGAGGGAGGTGGCAGAGACAGTGGGGGAAACTGGTAGGTTTTCGCCTGTTTGGGGAGTTTATATATATATTGCTCGCATAAAATCCCCGGGGGTTTTTGCTTTGTATGTCGGGGGCGGGAGATTCATGTGATTGGTTGTTGGTCGTGTTGCTTGAATAAAATCCCCAAGCTCCAGACACGCCCAGCTCCAAGCTATTTTTGAAGCTGTAGTGTGGACGCTCCGTTACTTTAGCCGGCTCAGATGATTGGTCGTGCTTTTTACAGCGCCACGGCTTCCACAGATGAATTTTTTTTATGTATTTATTCGTCAAAGCATTTAATTTATTCATTGCTATCGGGATATATAACAACAAGTGATGCTGAAGTGAATTACCTACCCCACCTTTTATGATACATTTACTACAACAGAGGTGAGGTGTTGTTGGACTCACCTGGAGGACGTTCCCAGGGCGGTGACCAGAGCTTGCAGGATGCCAGCGATGAAGGTGAAGGGGTTTTGCCGAGTGATAACAAAATAGAGAGTGGGAAGAATAAGAACCCCGTGGATTAGTAACCCGATTATCACCGTGATGGTATACATGCCCAGCTGGCCGCCCATCTGAGTCAGGTCATCCATCTCCACGATCTTTCCTGCGATCAGGAACAGGATCCCGATAGGAGCGTACCTGAGAGAGGAAGAACGAGGAAGATGATGGTGACATTATGTTCAACAGGAAACACCTCAAGTACACGCATCCTTTACTCAAGTAGAAGTACAGATACGCGTGTTTAAAAATACTCTGGTGAAAGTAGAAGTACTGACTAAACTTCTTTACTCAAGTAAAAGTAAAGAGGCTTTGAAGTGTACTTCAGTCAAAAGTACCCATAGCTAGCAGCTGCTTTAAAGAGTACCTGACCTCCCTTTATATGAATAGAACAATAATGTCATTGTTAGCTAATGAATGTTTCCATGCTGAACAACGGCAACATGACTTTGAGTTCAACATGTGAGAAGTAGAAAGTACAGGTATTTGAGTTCAAAGTGTAAGAAGGAGAAAGTACAGGTATTTGAGTTCAAAGTGTAAGAAGTAGAAAGTACAGGTATTTGTGTTCAAAGTGTAAGAAGTAGAAAGTACAGGTATTTGAGTTCAAAGTGTAAGAAGGAGAAAGTACAGGTATTTGAGTTCAAAGTGTAAGAAGTAGAAAGTACAGGTATTTGTGTTAGAAATGTAAGAAGTAGAAAGTACAGGTATTGAGTTCAACATGTAAGAAGTAGAAAGTACAGGTATTTGAGTTCAACATGTGAGAAGTAGAAAGTACAGGTATTTGAGTTCAACATGAGAGAAGTAGAAAGTACAGGTATTTGAGTTCAACATGTAAGAAGTAGAAAGTACAGGTATTTGAGTTCAACATGTAAGAAGTAGAAAGTACAGGTATTTGTGTTCAAAGTGTAAGAAGTAGAAAGTTCAGGTATTTGTGTTCAAAATGTAAGAAGTAGAAAGTTCAGGTATTTGTGTTCAAAATGTAAGAAGTAGAAAGTACAGGTATTTAAGTTCAAAATGTGAGAAGTAGAAAGTACAGGTATTTGTGTTCAACATGTAAGAAGTAGAAAGTACAGGTATTTGGGTTCAACATGTAAGAAGTAGAAAGTACAGGTATTTGTGTTCAACATGTAAGAAGTAGAAAGTACAGGTATTTGTGTTCAACATGTAAGAAGTAGAAAGTACAGGTATTTGGGTTCAACATGTAAGAAGTAGAAAGTACAGGTATTTGTGTTCAAAATGTGAGAAGTAGAAAGTACAGGTATTTGTGTTCAAAATGTGAGAAGTAGAAAGTACAGGTATTTGAGTTCAAAGTGTAAGAAGTAGAAAGTACAGGTATTTGAGTTCAAAGTGTAAGAAGTAGAAAGTACAGGTATTTGTGTTCAAAGTGTAAGAAGTAGAAAGTACAGGTATTTGTGTTCAAAATGTGAGAAGTAGAAAGTACAGGTATTTGTGTTCAAAATGTGAGAAGTAGAAAGTACAGGTATTTGAGTTCAAAGTGTAAGAAGTAGAAAGTACAGGTATTTGAGTTCAAAGTGTAAGAAGTAGAAAGTACAGGTATTTGTGTTCAAAGTGTAAGAAGTAGAAAGTACAGGTATTTGAGTTCAAAGTGTAAGAAGTAGAAAGTACAGGTATTTGTGTTCAACATGTAAGAAGTAGAAAGTTCAGGTATTTGTGTTCAAAATGTAAGAAGTAGAAAGTACAGGTATTTGTGTTCAACATGTAAGAAGTAGAAAGTACAGGTATTTGTGTTCAACATGTGAGAAGTAGAAAGTACAGGTATTTGTGTTCAACATGTGAGAAGTAGAAAGTACAGGTATTTGTGTTAGAAATGTAAGAAGTCAAAGTAAAAAGTCGTCAGAAAAATAAGTAGTGGAGTGAAGTACTGATACCAGAAAAATGTACTTAAGTAACAAAGTATTTGCACTCCACCACTTCCTGCCTCTCACAGTGAACTTTTACCACATGATGATGGCCACCAGGCGCATGATGGCTTCATTCATGGCGTCGAAGAAGTCCCTGAGGACCTGGCCCTGCTCCTTCATGTTGCCAATTATCAAACCAAAGCACACGGAAAAGACCACCAGCCCGAGAGCGTTGACCCCGTTGACCTGGCCCGGCACCGGGATCACTTCCTCTCTGGAGATCTCCATCACCTCCTGGGTCGCATTGGTGGAGTTGAAGAGGGTTTCGTTCACCGTCATCGTCACAGTGACAACCCGCTTTCCATACTTGGTTTTGAACTGGAGAAAAGAGAGAATGAAAGGTCACCTATTGTGCAAAAAATCTTAGAAGATGTCAGTATTTCCTGCAGCTGATGAATATCCATGGCCTTTAAGAAAGACCATAAATAAGACTAAACGCTCCAGAGCAATCAAATTAATTGACGTTTGGTGTCTTCCAGGCAGGGGCAGTTCTAGGGGGGGCAGGGGGGGCCAGTGCCCCCTAACACTGACCTCTAACCCTCCTGTGGCCCCCCTAACAATGAAAAGTTTTTTTTTTTTTTTTAAATGTATATTTTCTGGTACTCGGTTTGCCAAAAACCACAGGATTTTGTTGCTGTAATGTGAGATTGTGCAGACACCCTTATGTAAAGTAGAGATGTAACACTGTTCATTGCCTTTATTTTTATATAAATATGGTGTTAGTGAAAACATTGCACTATAACTGAAGCTGAAGCTAACAGTAATAACTATAAGATCTATCTGAAATAAATAAGTGTACTGAAACAAATACCAATAACTGTATTGCGTTGTTTTCTTATGCGCAATTACTTCATACTGTCTAGTTCTCTTTTTCGTCCTGCATTTATTGTGCCCCCCTCAGAAAATAACTGGCCCCCCAGGTGGCCCCCCCAGTCAAATTGGTCTAGAACCGCCACTGCTTCCAGGTCACAATACCTTTCACAATGAAAGCTCAACAGAATAGCATGCGTATTAGCTTAAAGGTCACCTATTGTGCAAAATCCCCTTTTCCCTGTAAATGTGTATCCATCACTTCCTGGTCTTCTCTAAAGAAGAGGGACCAATGGAAACGTTGTCATGTTGCCGTTGTTCAGCATGGAAACATTCATTAGCTAACAATGACATTATTGTTCTATTGATATAAAGGGAGGTCAGGTACTCTTTAAAGCAGCTGCTAGCTATGGGTACTTTTTACTGAAGTACACTTCAAAGCCTCTTTACTTTGACTTGAGTAAAGAAGTTTAGTCAGTACTACTTTCACCAGAGTATTTTTAAACACAAGTATCTGTACTTCTACTTATAGACATTTTATTTATTGGGATGAACCCCTTGAGATGCAGCATCTCGTTTTCAAGGGGGTCCCGACAATAGCAACAACTTACAGACTTGCATAAACAAAAAGACAAAAAGCTTGAGTAAAGGAGGGACTTTTGCCCTCTGTGTTAGAAACAAACCAGTGGCTCTGGATGGAAGGCTTGGAAAACAGTAAAAGGCCAACATGTCCACACACTCCATCTCTTAAACATATGAAGCTTAGCGCAAGTTCAACCAGGAAGACCGTCTTTACTCATTCATGTATTTCTATCTCCATGTTTCTACTCTCTCTCCTCTCAATAAGTGACCGGGGGCGTCACTCTTCAGCTTAGCCAATCACTTCGCTCTATTCCCAAGAGCCTATCATAGCGTGCCGTCAAACCCTTTAAACTCTGCTCTTTCCCCTCCGACAGCTGTCATTTCAGGTGACTTAACGCAACCCTCCTCCACCCCTTTTCACCTCCTGTCCCTCTGAATCCAGGGTCAAGCCAAGCCCCTCCCCTTCAGACCGACCCAAACCATCCATTCACCACCACCAGGGTCAAGCTAAGCCACTCCCCTTCAGACCGACCCAAACCATCCATTCACCACCACCAGGGTCAAGCTAAGCCCCTCCCCTTCAGACCGGCCCCAACTATCCATTCACCACCACCAGGGTCAAGCCAAGCCCCTCCCCCTCAGACCGACCCAACTATCCATTCACCACCACCAGGGTCAAGCTAAGCCCCTCCCCTTCAGACCGACCCAACTATCCATTCACCACCACCAGGGTCAAGCTAAGCCCCTCCCCCTCAGACCGACCCAGCTATCCATTCACCACCTCCAGGGTCAAGCTAAGCCCCTCCTCCTCAGACCGACCCAGCTATCCATTCACCACCACCAGGGTCAAGCTAAGCCCCTCCTCCTCAGACCGACCCAGCTATCCATTCACCACCACCAGGGTCAAGCTAAGCCCCTCCTCCTCAGACCGACCCAACTATCCATTCACCATCACCAGGGTCAAGATAAGCCCCTCCCCTTCAGACCGGCCCCAACTATCCATTCACCACCACCAGGGTCAAGCCAAGCCCCTCCCCCTCAGACCGACCCAACTATCCATTCACCACCTCCAGGGTCAAGCTAAGCCACTCCCCTTCAGACCGACCCAACTATCCATTCACCACCACCAGTGTCAAGCTAAGCCCCTCCCCTTCAGACCGACCCAACTATCCATTCACCACCACCAGGGTCTAGCTAAGCCCCTCCTCCTCAGACCGACCCAACTATCCATTCACCACCACCAGGGTCAAGCTAAGCCCCTCCCCTTCAGACCGACCCAACTATCCATTCACCACCACCAGGGTCAAGCTAAGCCCCTTCCCTTCAGACCGACCCAACTATCCATTCACCACCACCAGGGTCAAGCTAAGCCCCTCCTCCTCAGACCGGCCCCAACTATCCATTCACCACCACCAGGGTCAAGCCAAGCCCCTCCCCCTCAGACCGACCCAACTATCCATTCACCACCTCCAGGGTCAAGCTAAGCCACTCCCCTTCAGACCGACCCAACTATCCATTCACCACCACCAGTGTCAAGCTAAGCCCCTCCCCTTCAGACCGACCCAACTATCCATTCACCACCACCAGGGTCTAGCTAAGCCCCTCCTCCTCAGACCGACCCAACTATCCATTCACCACCACCAGGGTCAAGCTAAGCCCCTCCCCTTCAGACCGACCCAACTATCCATTCACCACCACCAGGGTCAAGCTAAGCCCCTTCCCTTCAGACCGACCCAACTATCCATTCACCACCACCAGGGTCAAGCTAAGCCCCTCCTCCTCAGACCGAACCCAACTATCCATTCACCACCACCAGTGTCAAGCTAAGCCCCTCCTCCTCAGACCGAACCCAACTATCCATTCACCACCACCAGGGTCAAGCCAACCCCCTCCCCTTCAGACCGACCCCAACTATCCATTCACCACCACCAGGGTCAAGCTAAGCCCCTCCCCTTCAGACCGACCCAACTATCCATTCACCACCACCAGGGTCAAGCTAAGCCCCTCCCCTTCAGACCGAACCCAACTATCCATTCACCACCACCAGGGTCTAGACCCCGGGCGTTTTCATCGGATCGGTTCTCCCCTCCCGATTGATACTTCCTGCACAACGTGGCCTAATCGCCAAAACTTCAGAGAACTCAACACCCGTATAAAGCTCACCTGCTGGGTGCAGGCCTGGACCAGGTTTGGAGGAAACATGTTTCTGGAAAGAGAAATAACAGAGTTGTTAGGAGACGATGGTGTCCACTCAGACTCAGACTCAGATTCAGAATCAGAATACCTTTATTAGAATTAGTTACAAAAAACACACCCTGCACGGTTTGACACACGAGCTGTTTCCTGTAGTTATTGAACTGCTCAGTTTTATTATTGTGCTGCTGTGTTTATTGTATTTTCGTAAGATTAAGATTAAGATGGACTTTCATTAATCCCCGTGGGGAAATTGTTTCTGCCATTTTGAAGCGGTGCTCAGTAGCACTTGGTCTTGCCGGGACTTGAACCGGTGACCTTCCAGTTGCCGAGCCAAGTCCCTATCGACTTGTTGTGCCGTAACTCTGGCACAACAATTTCCTTCGGGATAAATAAAGTCTTATCAAAGTCAACTTTATTGTCAATCTTTCAGTTTGTGTGTACAGACAGAGAGATCCAAATACCGTTTCCCACAATCCCAAATACAGTAACAAAGATATATAAAAGTATGTATATACACTGAACAAAAATATAAACGCAACACTTTTGTTTTTGCTCCCATTTCTCATGAGATGAACTCAAAGATCTAAAACATTTTCTACACAAAATAACCATTTCTCTCAAATATTGTTCACAAATCTGAAAGAATCTGTGATAGTGAGCACTTCTGCTTTGCCGAGATAATCCATCCCACCTCACAGGTGTGGCATATCAAGATGCTGATCAGACAGCATGGTTATTGCACAGGTGTGCCTTAGGCTGGCCACAATAAAAGGCCACTCTGAAACGTGCAGTTTTGCTTTATTGGGGGGTCTGGGGGGGTCCGAAAACCAGTCAGTATCTGGTGTGAGGGGTAGGGGTAGGGGTAGGGTAATGTTGTGAATCGAGTGGCCTGTGTTCGTCGTCCATAACGTACGCCTGTCCATACCATAGCCCCACCACCACCATGGGCCACTCGATTCACAACATTACCCTAACCCTACCCCTACCCCTACCCCTCACACCAGATACTGACTGGTTTTCGGACCCCCCCCAGACCCCCCCAATAAAGCAAAACTGCACGTTTCAAAGTGGCCTTCTATTGTGGCCAGCCTAAGGCACACCTGTGCAATAATCATGCTGTCTATCAGCATCTTGATATGCCACCCCGGTGAGGTGGGATGGATTATCTCGGCAAAGGAGAAGTGCTCACTATCACACATTCTTTCAGATTTGTGAACAATATTTGAGAGAAATGGTTATTTTGTGTATATAGAAAATGTTTTAGATCTTTGAGTTCATCTCATGAAAAATGGGAGCAAAAACAAAAGTGTTGCGTTTATATTTTTGTTCAGTGTACATATATACACACAGACACATTTAGACGTAAATAAAAGCACATCAATACAAAATAACAGTCACTTCAACAACTTTGAGAAATGCGCATCGTGTCTTTTCTCACCTGATCAGATCTAAGAAGGCGTCTGCAGGACTGACTTGCTCGATCTTCTGCTGCTTTCCAAACTCCGCCTTGGATCCTTTCCCGGGGTGAATGATGAGGACAACGATGATCCCGGTGAAGACTGCGATGAAGGTCGTGGTCATGTAATAAATCAAGGCTCTCATGCCCATCTTTCCTGACGCTTTGCTGTCCAACGCGGCCATCCCTAGAGCACCGGGTGAATACAGAGAATTATCAAGACATCTCTCAAACGTGGTTATTTTGAACCGGTCGGCATTTTCTTTCTTTTTCTTATGCTTCCACCAGGTTTTATGGAGAGAATAAATGCAATATATGAGGAGAAAATATGTGAAAACCAGCTTTAAAAACTCTCTTTTTCTGCATTTATTTTGAGAGCGTGAATAGAAATAAGAATATGTTTAAAACTACAATCGTCTTCTTCAAATCCATCGCATCAAAGGGGATTTAAAACCAACAAACCAGACGTTTAAAATGTCTTTAAAGGTAATCAAAGCTGCGGAATACACTGTAATAAACCAAACATGGGATAAACACGCTATAAGTATTTTAAAAGTACTTTCTGTTTTGATTTTTTATCAACATTTTTTATTTCTATTTGAGATGTTTACATTGTGGATTGTTTATTTCTAGTCTTTCAATTTCTCCGATGTGTTCTGGTCTTTTTATGCTGCTGCAACGCAAACATGTCCCAACTTGGGATCCATGAAGTATTTCTTATCTTATTATGAATATTGAACAGTGTTTGATATTAATAGTGAAAGTGAGATGGTGTACGGGAGAATTTCGAGTCTGGACTGATGACTGATGGCGACTGAATGCAGGCTTGATGAGAGGAAAACGCTTTTATCCAAAGCGACTAACATACTCAACACTGTGGTCAATCCCCACAGGAGCAATGTGGGGTGAAGAGTCTGAGGGACACAACGACATGCTGACTGCAGTGGGGTTTGAACCTGCTGTGACCGCCTGATCCGAACACCAACGCACAACCCACTGCGCCACACGCCTCCATGAAGAAGCGTGTACATCGACCTCTTTTGACACCAGCAAGAAGAGATACTCGGAGATGACAGAAGACTGCTGGCTTTTCAAGATCTTTCCCGACCTCGGACTGTCTTTCTGTTTCCTTCTCTCTCTTCCTCGCTCCTTCTCTCTTTTCCTCGCTCCTAGGGCTGCGCGATTTTGGGAAAAAATCTAATTGCGATTTTTCTGACAAATATTGCGATTCGAATTGCGATATTTATTTTTAAGCGACCCAACGGAAGTTTATTGTAAAATGAGGCCATAACTCCGGCTAGGAAGGTCGCATCAATGTGCTCCCGTCTCTCGCACCCCTGCAGCCCGAGCTACGAGTGAAAGAACTAAACTTACATGAAACTTCCGTTGGGTTGCTTTAAAGTCAAGCTTCAGTTTAAGATTCACCCTGTGATAGAAACACGTGATGGAGCATTGCTAACCTGACTCAGATGGTTCACCAAACCATCTAAAGCAGTGTTTCTCAAACTTTTTCATACCAAGGACACTTAACCAATAAAAAAACACTCGAGGACCACCTAACTCCACAAATATCCAAAAACACATCGTTTTTTACAAATCGCCTGAAAATGGTACAAACAGGTGGCAACATGTGTGATGAAGGTGTTTATCTGCGCTATATCATGCAATCGAAAGTGAAACTTAAACTCGCTCCATTGCGGAGATATTCCCGCGAGAGTGCGAAAAACTTAAATGTATTTATTTATTTCAAATGTGAAATTTTACCAATATACTCACGGACCACTAGGGGGCGCTCACGGACCACCGGTGGTCCGCGGACCACACTTTGAGAAGCACTGTCCTACAGCTCCATTGGAAGCCATTTGGAAAGGGCAGGCACTTTCAGAAGCACTTGGCAGGTGATTGGATCAATCTGTCTATCAGCTTCTATCATGGGCCACTTCTGATTGGTTAACAATGGCTGGTGGTACACGTGGAGCACAGCACTTCTGATTGGTTAACAATGGCTGGTACATGTGGAGCACAGCACTTCTGATTGGTGTGGAGGACTGACACACAAGAAAAAGAATTGGAAAAAGAAAATAATATGTTAAAAAAAAATCGCAGGCTTTGGGATTTGATAATCACATCATTTCAAATCGCGATTTCGATTTAAAATCTCTCTTTTCCTCTGTGGTCTTGTCCTCTCCTTCCTTCCCCTTTCTGTAACTCAACAACATCCAAGCCTGGTTTTTCTATTGCCTTTAATGCAGCTCTGGTTCACTTCAGTGTAATTAGAGCTCCGCCAGGCCATTTCGTGCATCTGCTACTTTGACACGTTGCTAATTTGTGGAGCGGGAACACATAGAAAAGTGTTCGAGAGCAGTGGCTGGGAACCAGGAGATTAGCCCTGAGGACGGAGCGCCTTGTGTAATTAACTTGGAAAGAAAGTGTTCTCTGTAACTGAGTCAGTGGGAGGTTCTTCATCTCGCAGCTGGGTAGAGGGCAGCCTCCTCAGTCACTCCTGACCTTCCCCTGAACCAGCTCGGGGAAAAACGAGAGTTTGTCTGAGACCTGTTTCGCAATTTGAGCAAACATTGATTTTCAGGCGTTTTCAGAACATGAAACCAACAGGATAAATAAAAAGTCTAACTGATTTCCAGAGTTGTATATGCAGAGAATAATATAAGTCCTCTACGGCCCTTTCTCATTTCTCTATCTCCCCTCCTCGACTCCTATCCTCGTGTCTTAGTCCCGCCCACAGGAGATGCGAGCGGAGGAGTCGAGGAGGGGTAATTAGTGAAATGAGAAAGGGCCCATGTCTTTACTTTTTATTTTGTAATTTTCAACCTATAGTTAGAGCTGGTTTCAGTTGCTATGGTTACCAGTCACTTTTACACTGCTATGGACATATTTGCACACTTTGTACACATACTCTTTATATATATATATATATATATCCTGCTTACTTGAAGTAAACAGTTATTTTGTGTTTTTTTATCCAAAGCGACTTACATACTCAATACTGTGGACAATCCCCCCAGGAGCAAAGTGTCTTGCCCAGGGACACAACGACATGCTGACTGCAGTGGGGTTTGAACCTGTGACCCCCTGACCCCAACACTAACGCACTAGTCCACTGCGCCACACGCCTCCCGTTCTTGCATTTTTAATGTATTATTTTTTTAGATTTCGATCTTTCTGTGTATACAAACATATTTTGAGATTGACAACAGTTGACTTTGACTTGACTTTCACTCATCCTCCTGGGTCCTGCATTTTAAAGTATTTTATTGTATGTTTTTTTTGTCTTTTGTTTTATTCCATTGTATTTTTTTTTTGTGGCCAACTTTTTTTTTTTTTTTTTTTTTTTTGCCATCACAGAGGGGGTGTTTCTCAATGTCGAGGACGCTTCCTTGGTAGGACAAGTCCCTCAGAGTCAGAAGCGAGGCAAGAATCCTTCCTAGCCTCGGAAAACGAGGAATGGTGGAACAGGCTAACAGGTGTGCGTCATATGCGAGGCCCCGCCTTAAATGGAGCGCGATTTCCGCCAAAGATTGGGAAATTGGTCCGTGCGCAAAGCATTGTGGGGATTTTAAGACCGCGGAGGATACACATGTGCAGCCTCGAAATTTCCCGCAACGAAGGACGCCGGCCTCGGTAGAATTCCAAGCATCCTGGACATTGGAACAGTCCTTCGGCGGCACTCGATGACGTAGCATCCTTGAAATAGTGGCTCTGGAGCATCCTTCCTCGACATTGAGAAACACCCAGGGACTTATATACACAGATACAAATTATATAGACAATAATACAAAAAGAAAAGACAAAGATAACATATAGGGAATCCCTTTCCCATGCCCCTAATGTCCTCCCTTAGCCTTATTAGCAGAAGCGATTGACAGCTCTGAGACTAGTCATGGAAGGATGATATCCATTTCTTAAAGGTCCCATGTCATGCTTTTCTGGTTAATACCCGTCCCCTTGTTGTTATGAAGCTTAGGGCTCACAGGGGGGGGGGGGGGGGGCTCCAACAAGCCGTGTAGGACAGAGAGTGAATACACATGCTATATTCTAGTAGACCTCAACAATGGAGTTATGATCAGTAGAAATGGCCACCTTTAATACATGTGGGCGTTTCCATATTTGTTTGGCTGACTGGAGGGAAAGTGAACCAGAGCAAAGTGAAGTGCACGGCGGTGACCTGTGCGATGCAATGCGTGTTACCTGTTATCAGACTGGACACCAGTAAGGGGAGAACGAGCATCTGCAGCATTCTCATCAACAGCTCTCCGGGGAAAGAGAAGTACTTCACTTCTCGATAGGTCATCTTATACGGACGCAGCGCGAATCCCAGAACGATTCCTGCCGAGAGAGAGGACTGAGTCTTTGATGCATTGAGAAGTCGGTGTTGTCAAGGTAACGCAGACACGGACTGTATCAGGTCTCAGACGTTTGCATTTAAGGTCTCCTATTATACTATTTGTAGGCATATATTATAAATCTCAGATATATAAAAACATGTCTATGAAGTGTTTTGCTCAGAATACAAAACACCCATTCTAGCCTCTATTTCAGCCCTGTTACTAAAGTGCTGATTCTGATAGAAGTATGGAGCTCAAAAAAGGTTTACCACAAGGTGAGTATACTTTTTTTACTTCCTGCTTCTTCACACACATGCTCTCCAGTACAGGTTAGCTCTGAGTGTTAGCGATGCTAATGTAAACACAGACCGTAAAGAGAGGCGAAGTCCCTCCCCTTCCTCCATGGGACCTTATTTCTGAAAAAGTACGTATTGAAGTCGATGGAGAGAGAAAAGTTATCTTTCGATCCCGTTTGAATTGTGCCACGAATTACACACATGATGTTTGTCAATTTAAAAGATAATTTTGCAAGTCAAAAAAATCTAAATGTGTCGTAAAACTGTGAAGTAACACTTTGTTTGTGTGAAACCGCTCAATGAACTACATCTCCCATCATGCACCACACACCCAGACGGCCGTCACGTTGAAACATTTCACTACTTTCTTTCAGAACGAGGCAGAAAGTATTAAAAGAGGTGAAAATCACTCCAAGTCTGGGCACGTTGAGAGCTGCACACACACAAGGGGAGTTAGTCGGTTCCTGAGAGCCAGCATGCGGGACCGGGACTCTGGGATTTGTAGTCTTTCTAATTACGTATTTTTCATAGTCTTATTTATATTTCAACAGTTTTACGACAAACTGTGACTTTTTTGACACGGAAATTATTGTTTAAGTTTGACAAACATCATGTGTGTAATTCGTGGCACAATTCAAACGGGATGGAAAGATACGTTTTCTCTCTCCATCGACTTCAATACATACTTTTTCAGAAATAAAGTCCCATGGGGCGGAAGTAGATGGGCAAGACTTCGCCTCTCTATTACGTCCAAAATTGCACATTGTTTCTGATTGGGCCGTGGGTGTAAAGCCCGCCCACATTTCAGATATTACGTCATATCGGACGCAAATCTGGATCAGCTCCGTTGTTCCCCCGTTTTTAGAGATGTGGGGACGGAGGGTTTTATTTTCTGACACTTTGTGAGTTCCCCGAAACACCGGGGACATAGTTATGTATAAAAGAAATCAAAAAGTGCATTTTGCATGGCAGAGGGATACACACCTACGACGACTGCTGCCACTGTGAAGAGAACAAAGGCGTTATTCTTGAAGAAAGCCAGGACGTTCTCTTTGGAGATCTCCTCCACTTTCCTCTTGGCCTTCATCGTCCGGATGTGAATGCCTTCTCTGAAGCGCTGCATCCTGCTGTGAGAAAGACATGCACATCAGTTCATACGGGCAACAAGCAGATACCACAATAACAAGAGAGGTGTGAAGTAGTGCAGTACAAATACTGCGTTACTGTACTTAAGTACATGTTTCTGGTATCAGTACTTTACTCCACTACTTCTTTTTCTGACGACTTTTTACTTTCTACTTCTTACATGTTGAACTCAAATACCTGTACTTTCTACTTCTCACATGTTGAACTCAAATACCTGTACTTTCTACTTCTTACATGTTGAACTCAAATACCTGTACTTTCTACTTCTCACATGTTGAACTCAAATACCTGTACTTTCTACTTCTTACATGTTGAACTCAAATACCTGTACTTTCTACTTCTCACATGTTGAACTCAAATACCTGTACTTTCTACTTCTTACATGTTGAACCCAAATACCTGTACTTTCTACTTCTCACATGTTGAACTCAAATACCTGTACTTTCTACTTCTTACATGTTGAACACAAATACCTGTACTTTCTACTTCTTACATGTTGAACTCAAATACCTGTACTTTCTACTTCTTACATGTTGAACTCAAATACCTGTACTTTCTACTTCTTACATGTTGAACACAAATACCTGTACTTTCTACTTCTTACATGTTGAACTCAAATACCTGTACTTTCTACTTCTTACATGTTGAACTCAAATACCTGTACTTTCTACTTCTTACATGTTGAACTCAAATACCTGTACTTTCTACTTCTCACATGTTGAACTCAAATACCTGTACTTTCTACTTCTCACATGTTGAACCCAAATACCTGTACTTTCTACTTCTTACATGTTGAACTCAAATACCTGTACTTTCTACTTCTCACATGTTGAACTCAAATACCTGTACTTTCTACTTCTTACATGTTGAACACAAATACCTGTACTTTCTACTTCTTACATGTTGAACTCAAATACCTGTACTTTCTACTTCTTACATGTTGAACTCAAATACCTGTACTTTCTACTTCTTACATGTTGAACTCAAATACCTGTACTTTCTACTTCTTACATGTTGAACTCAAATACCTGTACTTTCTACTTCTTACATGCTGAACTCAAATACCTGTACTTTCTACTTCTTACATGCTGAACTCAAATACCTGTACTTTCTACTTCTTACATGCTGAACTCAAATACCTGTACTTTCTACTTCTTACATGTTGAACTCAAATACCTGTACTTTCTACTTCTTACATGCTGAACTCAAATACCTGTACTTTCTACTTCTTACATGTTGAACTCAAATACCTGTACTTTCTACTTCTCACATGTTGAACTCAAATACCTGTACTTTCTACTTCTTACATGTTGAACCCAAATACCTGTACTTTCTACTTCTTACATGTTGAACTCAAATACCTGTACTTTCTACTTCTTACATGCTGAACTCAAATACCTGTACTTTCTACTTCTTACATGCTGAACTCAAATACCTGTACTTTCTACTTCTCACATGTTGAACTCAAATACCTGTACTTTCTACTTCTCTCATGTTGAACCCAAATACCTGTACTTTCTACTTCTCTCATGTTGAACTCAAATACCTGTACTTTCTACTTCTCTCATGTTGAACTCAAATACCTGTACTTTCTACTTCTCACATGTTGAACTCAAATACCTGTACTTTCTACTTCTCTCATGTTGAACTCAAATACCTGTACTTTCTACTTCTTACATGTTGAACACAAATACCTGTACTTTCTACTTCTTACATGTTGAACTCAAATACCTGTACTTTCTACTTCTTACATGTTGAACTCAAATACCTGTACTTTCTACTTCTTACATGTTGAACTCAAATACCTGTACTTTCTACTTCTCACATGTTGAACTCAAATACCTGTACTTTCTACTTCTTACATTTTGAACTCAAATACCTGTACTTTCTACTTCTTACATGTTGAACTCAAATACCTGTACTTTCTACTTCTTACATGTTGAACTCAAATACCTGTACTTTCTACTTCTCACATGTTGAACTCAAATACCTGTACTTTCTACTTCTTACATGTTGAACTCAAATACCTGTACTTTCTACTTCTTACATGTTGAACTCAAATACCTGTACTTTCTACTTCTCACATGTTGAACTCAAATACCTGTACTTTCTACTTCTTACATGTTGAACTCAAATACCTGTACTTTCTACTTCTTACATGTTGAACTCAAATACCTGTACTTTCTACTTCTTACATGTTGAACACAAATACCTGTACTTTCTACTTCTTACATGTTGAACTCAAATACCTGTACTTTCTACTTCTTACATGTTGAACTCAAATACCTGTACTTTCTACTTCTTACATGTTGAACCCAAATACCTGTACTTTCTACTTCTCACATGTTGAACTCAAATACCTGTACTTTCTACTTCTTACATGCTGAACTCAAATACCTGTACTTTCTACTTCTTACATGCTGAACTCAAATACCTGTACTTTCTACTTCTTACATGTTGAACTCAAATACCTGTACTTTCTACTTCTTACATGCTGAACTCAAATACCTGTACTTTCTACTTCTTACATGTTGAACTCAAATACCTGTACTTTCTACTTCTCACATGTTGAACTCAAATACCTGTACTTTCTACTTCTTACATGTTGAACCCAAATACCTGTACTTTCTACTTCTTACATGTTGAACTCAAATACCTGTACTTTCTACTTCTTACATGCTGAACTCAAATACCTGTACTTTCTACTTCTTACATGCTGAACTCAAATACCTGTACTTTCTACTTCTCACATGTTGAACTCAAATACCTGTACTTTCTACTTCTCTCATGTTGAACCCAAATACCTGTACTTTCTACTTCTCTCATGTTGAACTCAAATACCTGTACTTTCTACTTCTCTCATGTTGAACTCAAATACCTGTACTTTCTACTTCTCACATGTTGAACTCAAATACCTGTACTTTCTACTTCTCTCATGTTGAACTCAAATACCTGTACTTTCTACTTCTTACATGTTGAACACAAATACCTGTACTTTCTACTTCTTACATGTTGAACTCAAATACCTGTACTTTCTACTTCTTACATGTTGAACTCAAATACCTGTACTTTCTACTTCTTACATGTTGAACTCAAATACCTGTACTTTCTACTTCTCACATGTTGAACTCAAATACCTGTACTTTCTACTTCTTACATTTTGAACTCAAATACCTGTACTTTCTACTTCTTACATGTTGAACTCAAATACCTGTACTTTCTACTTCTTACATGTTGAACTCAAATACCTGTACTTTCTACTTCTCACATGTTGAACTCAAATACCTGTACTTTCTACTTCTTACATGTTGAACTCAAATACCTGTACTTTCTACTTCTTACATGTTGAACTCAAATACCTGTACTTTCTACTTCTCACATGTTGAACTCAAATACCTGTACTTTCTACTTCTTACATGTTGAACTCAAATACCTGTACTTTCTACTTCTTACATGTTGAACTCAAATACCTGTACTTTCTACTTCTTACATGTTGAACTCAAATACCTGTACTTTCTACTTCTTACATGTTGAACTCAAATACCTGTACTTTCTACTTCTTACATGTTGAACTCAAATACCTGTACTTTCTACTTCTTACATGTTGAACTCAAATACCTGTACTTTCTACTTCTTACATGTTGAACTCAAATACCTGTACTTTCTACTTCTTACATGTTGAACACAAATACCTGTACTTTCTACTTCTTACATGTTGAACTCAAATACCTGTACTTTCTACTTCTTACATGTTGAACTCAAATACCTGTACTTTCTACTTCTTACATGTTGAACTCAAATACCTGTACTTTCTACTTCTCACATGTTGAACTCAAATACCTGTACTTTCTACTTCTTACATGTTGAACTCAAATACCTGTACTTTCTACTTCTTACATGTTGAACTCAAATACCTGTACTTTCTACTTCTCTCATGTTGAACTCAAATACCTGTACTTTCTACTTCTTACATGCTGAACTCAAATACCTGTACTTTCTACTTCTCACATGTTGAACTCAAATACCTGTACTTTCTACTTCTCTCATGTTGAACTCAAATACCTGTACTTTCTACTTCTCTCATGCTGAACTCAAATACCTGTACTTTCTACTTCTCACATGTTGAACTCAAATACCTGTACTTTCTACTTCTTACATGTTGAACTCAAATACCTGTACTTTCTACTTCTCTCATTCTCCAAACAGCTGGTTCCTTTAGTCTGAATGTGTGTTGGTGCGTGGTCATTATTCTTTAGAGTCACTGCGTGCCTATTGGTTGGAACACGATCCGTGTATCCATCACTTCCTGGTCTTCTCTAAAGAAGAGGGACCAATGGAAACGTTGTCATGGAAACATTCATTAGCTAACAATGACATTATTGTTCTATTAATATAAAGGGAGGTCAGGTACTCTTTAAAGCAGCTGCTAGTTATGGGTACTTTTTACTGAAGTACACTTCAAAGCCTCTTTACTTTGACTTGAGTGAAGAAGTTTAGTCAGGACTTCTACTTTCACCAGAGTATTTTTAAACACGAGTATCTGTACTTCTACTTGAGGAAAGGATGTGTGTACTTTTGCCACCTCTGAATAACAACAATAACAACAAACATGCTTCATCTGTACAATCATATTAAAACATTATGTCTCTTGACCTTTAGATACATTCAGATCCTGAATGAAGGGCCTCCATATGTTCTCAAACTCATGCTGTCTGCACATAAATATATAGGACATCTCCTCCAATGGAAGGCCTGACAGCATCCGTCCCGACCAATGAGTGATAATTGTACTGTGAGCCTTTTTTCCAAAACAATGCAATTCAGGTTTTGGCGTAGAGCAAGCTGAGGTCTACATACTTGAGTAAAAGTAGAAGTACTCAGAGGTTGTACTTTAGTAAAAGTAGAAGTACTCTGATCTTGTACTTGAGTAAAAGTCAACCCGATATCACGGCAAGACGTGAACATGTGACGATGTACCACGCTGGGAGACGTGAAGATGTCACGATTTCGTCCCTTCAAACGTGACAGTTACACGGTATTGTTAACCATTGGAGAAATAACCGGAAATGCCAAGCAAATGCTCCCCGACGGTCGGTTGTTATTGGGCTTGTTTGAGACAAGCAAGACCTGCGCAGTTGCGATCAACGTCTTGCTAGTGCGTTGCATGATGGTTAGTCATTTTGTCCGACTTGCTCTGGAGGCTCGCCCACATGAGACTTTGAAATCTCGCGGGACAAAGACGCCGCAGCCTTGAGAGCGAGGCGAGGCGAGTTGGCGCAGTTGCTCTCCACGAGCTGCGGAAGCGAAATGCTTGATGGGAAACGGCTCGCTGGTATCTCGAGCTGAGCGCTCATTGGTGGGTTTTACCACGTGCTGCTGATGAAGCTCTCCCATTGGCTGGCAAAAGTTTGTTGTGGTTTTGTGTCAGTTTTACGTCGCCACATCCATTCCCATTTTTCATCATTGTTCCACAATGTTTATCATCATGAAATGAATATCTATATTTTATACTATACTGCTTACCGTTTTCATACTTTATATATCTTAGCATATTAATACACACTGTTTATACTGCTCACAGGCTGATATATAGTGTATTAATACACACTGTTCATACTGCTCTCAGGCTGATATCTAGTGTATTAATACACACTGTTCATACTGCTCTCAGGCTGATATCTAGTGTATTCATACACACTGTTCATACTGCTCTCAGGCTGATATCTAGTGTATTAATACACACTGTTCATACTGCTCACAGGCTGATATCTAGTGTATTAATACACACTGTTCATACTGCTCTCAGGCTGATATCTAGTGTATTAATACACACTGTTCATACTGCTCACAAGCTGATATCTAGTGTATTCATACACACTGTTCATACTGCTCACAGGCTGATATCTAGTGTATTAATACACACTGTTCATACTGCTCTCAGGCTGATATCTAGTGTATTAATACACACTGTTCATACTGCTCACAGGCTGATATCTAGTGTATTCATACACACTGTTCATACTGCTCTCAGGCTGATATCTAGTGTATTAATACACACTGTTCATACTGCTCACAGGCTGATATCTAGTGTATTCATACACACTGTTCATACTGCTCACAGGCTGATATCTAGTGTATTAATACACACTGTTCATACTGCTCACAGGCTGATATCTAGTGTATTAATACACACTGTTCATACTGCTCTCAGGCTGATATCTAGTGTATTAATACACACTGTTCATACTGCTCACAGGCTGATATCTAGTGTATTAATACACACTGTTCATACTGATCACAGGCTGATATCTAGTGTATTAATACACACTGTTCATACTGCTCACAGGCTGATATCTAGTGTATTAATACACACTGTTCATACTGCTCACAGGCTGATATCTAGTGTATTAATACACACTGTTCATACTGCTCTCAGGCTGATATCTAGTGTATTAATACACACTGTTCATACTGCTCACAGGCTGATATCTAGTGTATTAATACACACTGTTCATACTGCTCACAGGCTGATATCTAGTGTATTCATACACACTGTTCATACTGCTCACAGGCTGATATCTAGTGTATTAATACACACTGTTCATACTGCTCACAGGCTGATATCTAGTGTATTAATACACACTGTTCATACTGCTCACAGGCTGATATCTAGTGTATTAATACACACTGTTCATACTGCTCTCAGGCTGATATCTAGTGTATTAATACACACTGTTCATACTGCTCTCAGGCTGATATCTAGTGTATTAATACACACTGTTCATACTGCTCACAGGCTGATATCTAGTGTATTAATACACACTGTTCATACTGCTCTCAGGCTGATATCTAGTGTATTAATACACACTGTTCATACTGCTCTCAGGCTGATATCTAGTGTATTAATACACACTGTTCATACTGCTCTCAGGCTGATATCTAGTGTATTCATACACACTGTTCATACTGCTCTCAGGCTGATATCTAGTGTATTAATACACACTGTCCATACTGCTCACAGGCTGATATCTGTGTATTAATACACACTGTTCATACTGCTCTCAGGCTGATATCTAGTGTATTAATACACACTGTTCATACTGCTCACAGGCTGATATCTGTGTATTAATACACACTGTTCATACTGCTCACAGGCTGATATCTAGTGTATTCATACACACTGTTCATACTGCTCTCAGGCTGATATCTAGTGTATTAATACACACTGTTCATACTGCTCACAGGCTGATATCTGTGTATTAATACACACTGTTCATACTGCTCACAGGCTGATATCTAGTGTATTAATACACACTGTTCATACTGCTCTCAGGCTGATATCTAGTGTATTAATACACACTGTTCATACTGCTCTCAGGCTGATATCTAGTGTATTAATACACACTGTTCATACTGCTCTCAGGCTGATATCTAGTGTATTAATACACACTGTTCATACTGCTCACAGGCTGATATCTAGTGTATTAATACACACTGTTCATACTGCTCACAGGCTGATATCTAGTGTATTAATACACACTGTTCATACTGCTCTCAGGCTGATATCTAGTGTATTAATACACACTGTTCATACTGCTCTCAGGCTGATATCTAGTGTATTAATACACACTGTTCATACTGCTCACAGGCTGATATCTAGTGTATTAATACACACTGTTCATACTGCTCACAGGCTGATATCTAGTGTATTCATACACACTGTTCATACTGCTCTCAGGCTGATATCTAGTGTATTAATACACACTGTTCATACTGCTCTCAGGCTGATATCTAGTGTATTAATACACACTGTTCATACTGCTCTCAGGCTGATATCTAGTGTATTAATACACACTGTTCATACTGCTCACAGGCTGATATCTAGTGTATTAATACACACTGTTCATACTGCTCTCAGGCTGATATCTAGTGTATTAATACACACTGTTCATACTGCTCTCAGGCTGATATCTAGTGTATTCATACACACTGTTCATACTGCTCTCAGGCTGATATCTAGTGTATTAATACACACTGTTCATACTGCTCACAGGCTGATATCTAGTGTATTAATACACACTGTTCATACTGCTCTCAGGCTGATATCTAGTGTATTAATACACACTGTTCATACTGCTCACAAGCTGATATCTAGTGTATTCATACACACTGTTCATACTGCTCACAGGCTGATATCTAGTGTATTAATACACACTGTTCATACTGCTCTCAGGCTGATATCTAGTGTATTAATACACACTGTTCATACTGCTCACAGGCTGATATCTAGTGTATTCATACACACTGTTCATACTGCTCTCAGGCTGATATCTAGTGTATTAATACACACTGTTCATACTGCTCACAGGCTGATATCTAGTGTATTCATACACACTGTTCATACTGCTCACAGGCTGATATCTAGTGTATTAATACACACTGTTCATACTGCTCACAGGCTGATATCTAGTGTATTAATACACACTGTTCATACTGCTCTCAGGCTGATATCTAGTGTATTAATACACACTGTTCATACTGCTCACAGGCTGATATCTAGTGTATTAATACACACTGTTCATACTGATCACAGGCTGATATCTAGTGTATTAATACACACTGTTCATACTGCTCACAGGCTGATATCTAGTGTATTAATACACACTGTTCATACTGCTCACAGGCTGATATCTAGTGTATTAATACACACTGTTCATACTGCTCTCAGGCTGATATCTAGTGTATTAATACACACTGTTCATACTGCTCACAGGCTGATATCTAGTGTATTAATACACACTGTTCATACTGCTCACAGGCTGATATCTAGTGTATTCATACACACTGTTCATACTGCTCACAGGCTGATATCTAGTGTATTAATACACACTGTTCATACTGCTCACAGGCTGATATCTAGTGTATTAATACACACTGTTCATACTGCTCACAGGCTGATATCTAGTGTATTAATACACACTGTTCATACTGCTCACAGGCTGATATCTAGTGTATTAATACACACTGTTCATACTGCTCACAGGCTGATATCTAGTGTATTAATACACACTGTTCATACTGCTCTCAGGCTGATATCTAGTGTATTAATACACACTGTTCATACTGCTCTCAGGCTGATATCTAGTGTATTAATACACACTGTTCATACTGCTCACAGGCTGATATCTAGTGTATTAATACACACTGTTCATACTGCTCTCAGGCTGATATCTAGTGTATTAATACACACTGTTCATACTGCTCTCAGGCTGATATCTAGTGTATTAATACACACTGTTCATACTGCTCTCAGGCTGATATCTAGTGTATTCATACACACTGTTCATACTGCTCTCAGGCTGATATCTAGTGTATTAATACACACTGTCCATACTGCTCACAGGCTGATATCTGTGTATTAATACACACTGTTCATACTGCTCTCAGGCTGATATCTAGTGTATTAATACACACTGTTCATACTGCTCACAGGCTGATATCTGTGTATTAATACACACTGTTCATACTGCTCACAGGCTGATATCTAGTGTATTCATACACACTGTTCATACTGCTCTCAGGCTGATATCTAGTGTATTAATACACACTGTTCATACTGCTCACAGGCTGATATCTGTGTATTAATACACACTGTTCATACTGCTCACAGGCTGATATCTAGTGTATTAATACACACTGTTCATACTGCTCTCAGGCTGATATCTAGTGTATTAATACACACTGTTCATACTGCTCTCAGGCTGATATCTAGTGTATTAATACACACTGTTCATACTGCTCTCAGGCTGATATCTAGTGTATTAATACACACTGTTCATACTGCTCACAGGCTGATATCTAGTGTATTAATACACACTGTTCATACTGCTCACAGGCTGATATCTAGTGTATTAATACACACTGTTCATACTGCTCTCAGGCTGATATCTAGTGTATTAATACACACTGTTCATACTGCTCTCAGGCTGATATCTAGTGTATTAATACACACTGTTCATACTGCTCACAGGCTGATATCTAGTGTATTAATACACACTGTTCATACTGCTCACAGGCTGATATCTAGTGTATTCATACACACTGTTCATACTGCTCTCAGGCTGATATCTAGTGTATTAATACACACTGTTCATACTGCTCTCAGGCTGATATCTAGTGTATTAATACACACTGTTCATACTGCTCTCAGGCTGATATCTAGTGTATTAATACACACTGTTCATACTGCTCACAGGCTGATATCTAGTGTATTAATACACACTGTTCATACTGCTCTCAGGCTGATATCTAGTGTATTAATACACACTGTTCATACTGCTCTCAGGCTGATATCTAGTGTATTAATACACACTGTCCATACTGCTCACAGGCTGATATCTAGTGTATTAATACACACTGTTCATACTGCTCACAGGCTGATATCTGTGTATTAATACACACTGTTCATACTGCTCACAGGCTGATATCTAGTGTATTAATACACACTGTTCATACTGCTCACAGGCTGATATCTAGTGTATTAATACACACTGTTCATACTGCTCACAGGCTGATATCTAGTGTATTAATACACACTGTTCATACTGCTCACAGGCTGATATCTGTGTATTAATACACACTGTTCATACTGATCACAGGCTGATATCTAGTGTATTAATACACACTGTTCATACTGCTCACAGGCTGATATCTAGTGTATTAATACACACTGTTCATACTGCTCTCAGGCTGATATCTAGTGTATTAATACACACTGTTCATACTGCTCACAGGCTGATATCTAGTGTATTAATACACACTGTTCATACTGCTCACAGGCTGATATCTAGTGTATTAATACACACTGTTCATACTGCTCTCAGGCTGATATCTAGTGTATTAATACACACTGTTCATACTGCTCTCAGGCTGATATCTAGTGTATTAATACACACTGTTCATACTGCTCACAGGCTGATATCTAGTGTATTAATACACACTGTTCATACTGCTCTCAGGCTGATATCTAGTGTATTAATACACACTGTTCATACTGCTCTCAGGCTGATATCTAGTGTATTAATACACACTGTTCATACTGCTCTCAGGCTGATATCTAGTGTATTCATACACACTGTTCATACTGCTCTCAGGCTGATATCTAGTGTATTAATACACACTGTCCATACTGCTCACAGGCTGATATCTGTGTATTAATACACACTGTTCATACTGCTCTCAGGCTGATATCTAGTGTATTAATACACACTGTTCATACTGCTCACAGGCTGATATCTGTGTATTAATACACACTGTTCATACTGCTCACAGGCTGATATCTAGTGTATTAATACACACTGTTCATACTGCTCTCAGGCTGATATCTAGTGTATTAATACACACTGTTCATACTGCTCTCAGGCTGATATCTAGTGTATTAATACACACTGTTCATACTGCTCACAGGCTGATATCTGTGTATTAATACACACTGTTCATACTGCTCACAGGCTGATATCTAGTGTATTAATACACACTGTTCATACTGCTCTCAGGCTGATATCTAGTGTATTAATACACACTGTTCATACTGCTCTCAGGCTGATATCTAGTGTATTAATACACACTGTTCATACTGCTCTCAGGCTGATATCTAGTGTATTAATACACACTGTTCATACTGCTCACAGGCTGATATCTAGTGTATTAATACACACTGTTCATACTGCTCACAGGCTGATATCTAGTGTATTAATACACACTGTTCATACTGCTCTCAGGCTGATATCTAGTGTATTAATACACACTGTTCATACTGCTCTCAGGCTGATATCTAGTGTATTAATACACACTGTTCATACTGCTCACAGGCTGATATCTAGTGTATTAATACACACTGTTCATACTGCTCACAGGCTGATATCTAGTGTATTCATACACACTGTTCATACTGCTCTCAGGCTGATATCTAGTGTATTAATACACACTGTTCATACTGCTCTCAGGCTGATATCTAGTGTATTCATACACACTGTTCATACTGCTCTCAGGCTGATATCTAGTGTATTAATACACACTGTTCATACTGCTCACAGGCTGATATCTAGTGTATTAATACACACTGTTCATACTGCTCTCAGGCTGATATCTAGTGTATTAATACACACTGTTCATACTGCTCTCAGGCTGATATCTAGTGTATTAATACACACTGTTCATACTGCTCACAGGCTGATATCTAGTGTATTAATACACACTGTTCATACTGCTCACAGGCTGATATCTAGTGTATTAATACACACTGTTCATACTGCTCTCAGGCTGATATCTAGTGTATTAATACACACTGTTCATACTGCTCTCAGGCTGATATCTAGTGTATTAATACACACTGTTCATACTGCTCACAGGCTGATATCTAGTGTATTAATACACACTGTTCATACTGCTCTCAGGCTGATATCTAGTGTATTAATACACACTGTTCATACTGCTCACAGGCTGATATCTAGTGTATTAATACACACTGTTCATACTGCTCACAGGCTGATATCTAGTGTATTAATACACACTGTTCATACTGCTCACAGGCTGATATCTAGTGTATTAATACACACTGTTCATACTGCTCTCAGGCTGATATCTAGTGTATTAATACACACTGTTCATACTGCTCTCAGGCTGATATCTAGTGTATTAATACACACTGTTCATACTGCTCACAGGCTGATATCTAGTGTATTAATACACACTGTTCATACTGCTCACAGGCTGATATCTAGTGTATTAATACACACTGTTCATACTGCTCTCAGGCTGATATCTAGTGTATTAATACACACTGTTCATACTGCTCTCAGGCTGATATCTAGTGTATTAATACACACTGTTCATACTGCTCTACAGGCTGATATCTAGTGTATTAATACACACTGTTCATACTGCTCTCAGGCTGATATCTAGTGTATTAATACACACTGTTCATACTGCTCTCAGGCTGATATCTAGTGTATTAATACACACTGTTCATACTGCTCACAGGCTGATATCTAGTGTATTAATACACACTGTTCATACTGCTCTCAGGCTGATATCTAGTGTATTAATACACACTGTTCATACTGCTCTCAGGCTGATATCTAGTGTATTAATACACACTGTTCATACTGCTCTCAGGCTGATATCTAGTGTATTAATACACACTGTTCATACTGCTCACAGGCTGATATCTAGTGTATTAATACACACTGTTCATACTGCTCTCAGGCTGATATCTAGTGTATTAATACACACTGTTCATACTGCTCTCAGGCTGATATCTAGTGTATTAATACACACTGTTCATACTGCTCACAGGCTGATATCTAGTGTATTAATACACACTGTTCATACTGCTCTCAGGCTGATATCTAGTGTATTAATACACACTGTTCATACTGCTCTCAGGCTGATATCTAGTGTATTAATACACACTGTTCATACTGCTCTCAGGCTGATATCTAGTGTATTAATACACACTGTTCATACTGCTCTCAGGCTGATATCTAGTGTATTAATACACACTGTTCATACTGCTCTCAGGCTGATATCTAGTGTATTAATACACACTGTTCATACTGCTCTCAGGCTGATATCTAGTGTATTAATACACACTGTTCATACTGCTCACAGGCTGATATCTAGTGTATTAATACACACTGTTCATACTGCTCACAGGCTGATATCTAGTGTATTAATACACACTGTTCATACTGCTCTCAGGCTGATATCTAGTGTATTAATACACACTGTTCATACTGCTCTCAGGCTGATATCTAGTGTATTAATACACACTGTTCATACTGCTCATCAGGCTGATATCTAGTGTATTAATACACACTGTTCATACTGCTCTACAGGCTGATATCTAGTGTATTAATACACACTGTTCATACTGCTCTCAGGCTGATATCTAGTGTATTCATACACACTGTTCATACTGCTCTCAGGCTGATATCTAGTGTATTAATACACACTGTTCATACTGCTCTCAGGCTGATATCTAGTGTATTAATACACACTGTTCATACTGCTCATCAGGCTGATATCTAGTGTATTAATACACACTGTTCATACTGCTCACAGGCTGATATCTAGTGTATTAATACACACTGTTCATACTGCTCTCAGGCTGATATCTAGTGTATTAATACACACTGTTCATACTGCTCTCAGGCTGATATCTAGTGTATTAATACACACTGTTCATACTGCTCTCAGGCTGATATCTAGTGTATTAATACACACTGTTCATACTGCTCACAGGCTGATATCTAGTGTATTAATACACACTGTTCATACTGCTCACAGGCTGATATCTAGTGTATTAATACACACTGTTCATACTGCTCTCAGGCTGATATCTAGTGTATTAATACACACTGTTCATACTGCTCACAGGCTGATATCTAGTGTATTAATACACACTGTTCATACTGCTCTCAGGCTGATATCTAGTGTATTAATACACACTGTTCATACTGCTCTCAGGCTGATATCTAGTGTATTAATACACACTGTTCATACTGCTCTCAGGCTGATATCTAGTGTATTAATACACACTGTTCATACTGCTCACAGGCTGATATCTAGTGTATTAATACACACTGTTCATACTGCTCACAGGCTGATATCTAGTGTATTAATACACACTGTTCATACTGCTCACAGGCTGATATCTAGTGTATTAATACACACTGTTCATACTGCTCACAGGCTGATATCTAGTGTATTAATACACACTGTTCATACTGCTCTCAGGCTGATATCTAGTGTATTAATACACACTGTTCATACTGCTCTCAGGCTGATATCTAGTGTATTAATACACACTGTTCATACTGCTCACAGGCTGATATCTAGTGTATTAATACACACTGTAGATTGTGTACATTACTTTCCACTTCGCTGCTTGTTGCACCTGGTTAGAAGCTAAACTGCATTTCGTTGTCTCAGTACCTGTAATATGTGCAATAACAATAAAGTTTATCTTTAAGTTAAACCAAATCATTAAAATAAAATCTATTGTAATGTAATGATTTGGTTTAACCTTATTTATTGAATACATCATTTAAAATGGCAAGATTAAATCAAATTACATCCATGTTGTACACATCATAAAGCTTACAGTGGCAGCTAAAGAGTTAACAGAGCAGCAGGTCTGTTCAGTTCAGCTCATGAAGCTTCATGTGTGCGGATCTGAAGGGACTGATCCTTTGTAGCCTGTCCACCTATCAGTTTAGCAAACATTAAGAGGGAGGAGCATTTCTAATGATGGAACCCAGTCACTGGTGTGGTTCATCATCATGACTGAATTAACAAACCTATACAAAGCAATGGAGAGACCTTTGTCTTCAGTGGGTCAAATGGAATTTCCGCCATTGCAAACCCAGCCAGTCAAGCCGACTCCGAGTCCGAGCTGTCCGACTTAAGACGAGCTTTTTGACACCTCCCCCGGCTGCGATCGGCTACTCTCGTCTACTCTCGAGGCGAGCCGCAATGTGTCTCAAACAAGCCTGTTGTCAATATTAATAATGATTTATTTTTTAATATTCACACTCGATTACGCCAATGTTCTTGTTGCCCCAGCTGGTCGACTCCTCTTTTAGCAGAAACAAAGGCTACATTAATGTATTAAATCGATGTTAATCCATGCGTGTGGATGTGGAATTAACGGACGTGACGTTATACGATTGAGTTGCCAGGCAACAGCTTCGGTTCATGTTCATTTACAAACTCTTCAACTACAACCGTAGTTATATTTAAAAACATGTTGGAAGGCCTCACGAAATACTTTAATGCAAATTCAAATGTAAATGTGAAGGAATGTGTGTATAACAAAATACATCGGTGATTAATGAAACCGGAACATGACGTAGACAAGATCCTCAGCTCGATGATTGGATGGTT
>NW_027263265.1:0-32500 GCF_902827115.2 Pseudochaenichthys georgianus
TTTCAGCCAATCAGAGACAGGCTCTGGGTAGATCTGAGACCTGTGATATATTGATGAGGAACAGTATGATAGGGGCCTTTAGTGGCCGAGGTGCAGTGGATACAGGAGGGTTTTCGATGTGTTGCTGTCCTGACATCAATGGGGATCTCTACATAAATACATCTCCACAACACTACCATTCCCCTATGCGTTCTCTGTCTTGCGTCACATGTTTATTAACGATGTTCCCCCGTTCAGTCCCTGTGTGTGAACCATCGCTGGCCATCGCCCTGACTCTGTCTCTCGACACACGGCCGGCCTGTTTCACTCCACAGAAATAGGAGCGCGTCTATAAAAGGCATCAAATCAGAGGCGGCCTCCCACGATCAGCTGGAGGCTTCACATCTCCTCACGCCCAACAGAGAAGTGAAGAAGAGGAGGGCCTTCATCATCCTCCTGCTGCTGGGAGTCAGTCAGACCTGAACTCCTTTATGTGTTGGACATGTTCGACCAATCGTATGAGATCTAGTGTTGTCAGGAAAACCTTTGTGGTCATTAATAAGTTTGTTTATTTATAGAAGCACCGTTTTCTCTTTTCTTTTCTGCATCGCGTGTGTGGCTGACATGCAGGGTCTCCAGAGGATGAATCATAATGTAGAATACATCCCAACTATAGGAGAGTCCATCAAACCTCCACACAACCACAGAAAGAGGCACACGATGATGGAGAATTAGCTAAAAGACCACAAAGACACAGAGTCTAGGGCTGTACCTGAATATTCGAATATTCGACTATTCGTTCGTTGGCCAACTATTCGGGTTTCAATTTCATTATTCGGATATTCGTTTTTTTATTTTTTCCCCCCTAAATGTATGCTATCGATAAAGGCGAATTGCCATATTCTTATACTATATTTATACTTTTCAATTGCACTGTTAAAATGCGGAAATATATACAATCTCAGCCTGTGCTCCTGACATCGCGTTCACTCACAGTCACGAACGCAAACGCCTCGCTTCACCTCGCTTCACCTCGCTTCACCTCGTTTCACCTCGCTTCACCTCGCTTCACCTCGTTTCACCTCGCTTCACCTCGCTTCACCTCGTTTCACCTCGCTTCACCTCGCTTCACCTCGTTTCACCTCGCTTCACCTCGCTTCACCTCGTTTCACCTCGCTTCACCTCGCTTCACCTCGCTTCACCTCGTTTCACCTCGCTTCACCTCGCTTCACCTCGTTTCACCTCGCTTCACCTCGCTTCACCTCGTTTCACCTCGCTTCACCTCGCTTCACCTCGTTTCACCTCGCTTCACCTCGCTTCACCTCGCTTCACCTCGTTTCACCTCGTTTCACCTCGCTTCACCTCGCTTCACCTCGCTTCACCTCGTTTCACCTCGCTTCACCTCGCTTCACCTCGCTTCACACGCCTGAACACAAAATGCCGGAGACTTCAGCTGTGTGGGACCATTTTAAATTGGACGACGGTAAGAAGAATATGCGACAAGAAACTGGCCTACCACGGTGGCACAACAACTCTGAAAAGTCACCGGATGCTGTAAGTAGTAGCCTAGCCTAGCTTAGCTTAGCTGTTGTCAAGTTGCCATGAAGCTGCTTTATCCTCCGTTTAAACAGTAACGTTACACATGGTCAAATCGTGCTCTTACTTTGCTTTCGAAAATAGTTGCAAACAACCGAATTGTTTTTTTAAATTAGTTTTTCAATTTTATCTGAATAGTGAAAATAATAGGAGCAATGTGGGAACATCTGGGACTAAGGCAATTATTGGCATTTTCATTTATTTTTCGTTCTTCATTTATGTAAATACTGTTTACTGTATCGGTAACAAGTGTTACCCTGTTAGGCCTACTGTTACGGCTATGTTATTAAAAGTATTGTTGTTATAACAGAAATATGTGTTTTGTATCTTCAGGTTGTAAAACGTTATAGACGGAATTTGGAACCAGATTTGGTCCCCGGGCGCTGCGCTGCGGCTGGGTTAAACGCAGAGGACACATTTAGTTTTAATGTATGCGAGTACTGAGACAATAAATAAATATACATCGTAATGCTCTTTCTGCGCTTCTGCTTCACAGCTTGTTGTCAGGGGTCTCGGATTCGGAGCGTGTTATGAAACCTTTTGGGAAAAAAAAAAATCTCCGCACCGAATATTCGAATATGATTCGATTACTACCGGATATCCGGAGCCCGAAAAATGGTATTCGGGACAGCCCTAACAGAGTCAACTACATCAGATGCCAGATGAATACAAATGGATCCAAAATGACCACAAGGACAGACGCAATGAACGAAATGCAGCAACGTTGCCCCGCATTAACACAAAAGGATGAAAAATGACCACAAAGAGACACAGAATGGACAAAAAGAGGTCTAAAATGAACAGATATGGATTCAAAATGGCCACAGGGATGGAAGATGAATACTAAGTCTCACAAAATAAAAAAGGGAAGCAAAGTAATCATAAGGACATGCACAACGTCCACGGAGGATACTAAATGACCACAAAGTCAAACTAAACGAACCAAAAGCGGTGCCAAATGGCCAGAAAAGCATGCAAATCATCCACAAGAAATTCAAAATGACCACAAAGAGAAAGAATAAGAACAAATATGGACATGAAACGACCACAATGACATGAATAGGGATGCAAAATGAACACAAGGGTGTCAGAAGTCCACAAAGAGACATGACATGACTCCAAAAGGACTCAACAAAGATGCTTCTTCTTCATTGGTGGTGGTTTTGAAGTTGACCTCCTGATGTTTGTCCTGTCTCCACCAACAGCTGAAACGTCCTCTAAGTTGTGCACAACGAATGTTAAAGTCTAAGTGGAGGAAAGACAGGAAAGACCCCAGAGGACGAATGCTTGTCTCGTCCGACCCTCGAGACAAACTGCTTCTGCTTCTGCTCTGTCGCACTTTCACACATTTTAAAACACTGGAAATACGACGAAGCTCAGAAAGCTTAGATTAGAGAAACATGTCCTCTGATGCATGAGAGCCACTTCCGGTGACTTCATCGTACACTGAGATCATATTGATGCTGGAGTTAAAACGCAAATCACTCGAGGGAACAGAGAAGCACTTTCATACTTCATTTCAATCTTAAACCGGTCTTAAAATCACAAAAACACTCTCCACACGAGCTGGATAAACGTCAATAAAACTCCCATCTGCAGACACTTTAACGAGACGCATGAATCAAAATGGAAAATGTCTAAAAGTGCCGTAAAGAAGGTGATAAAGAAAGAGTTGGACTCTGTTTCTTGTGATCGTTTAATCCTCAGTGCTGGCAAACATAAACCTGAACTAAACAGCTCTCAGCAGCGACCGTATAACGAGATGAAATCAATCAGGGCTTCAGACGGATTATTAGCATGATGTCAGATGTGGAGAAAACACGAGCTACATGCAGGCAGACACTGAGTCCTCACATGGAGAGGATTACGGGACGAGTTCTATAGACACAGACTGAAAGGTCAGACACAGAGCCAGAGCAGGAGGTTTCTACTAATATGATGAATTCAATGGAAAGTGGGAAAACAAGTCCGTATTCGGTACCAGCACACAGTCTAGAGACGAACACAATCAACCTTTCATGAACTTTTGACATGAAATCTTCTTCTGGGTAAACAAAAGGCTCAGACACAAGACTGAAGAAAGGAGGTATGTTATCTGTGGGCCTGAGGGAGCATCAAAAGCTCTGAAGACAAGTCTAAAAAGCCACCCTCTTTTAGCTGTTGAGATCCAATAACAACGGTCTATACGTGTTAGAAACTCTGGTCGATTTCCAGTCATTCTTCATTCGCTTAAACCGGTTTGAATTTATGCAAACAAAGCATTGTGGCAAATTTGTGTTTGTGTTCGAACAAAACAAGAAGTGAAAGATATACAATAAAAAGTGATGGCGGCTTTATTTAGCATTTGTATTTCCCAAGACAATTGGACTAGAAAGATAGAAATTTAGAGTACAAAGACTCCTTCAGGAGATGCAACATGACCACAGCGAAGTGCATGATTAACAAAAAGGGATGCAAAATGACCATTGTTAGGGAAGTAATTGTCCTAGACTCCTAGATATGTCGTGCATGACCAACCCTAACGTCTGTTATCTCCGTTAAGGAGAGAGGCTGCTTCAGCCATGATGTTGTTGTTCCCGTTCTGTGACCGGATAACCCGAGGTCACACATGGTTTATTGGTGTGGGTACTCTGGGACACTTCCTTCTCGGTGTTTGTGGACTCCAAGGTGTGAAATCTTCGAGGCCATAAGTGTCAGACGCAAGTAGCTCAGTGTTCCCAACTGTTTAGGCCATCTCCTCAAACATGTTGATTACTCTGTGAACCAGTTAAATGGGCGAACGAGAGAGAGGCGCTGCAGAATTGACGTGGCAACTCTCCCGTGAAGTCAGAACCTCTGGCTCTTGGACTTGTGATGTGAACTCCTCCGGCCGAAGCTCCAAATAAACCATCAGTGTTAGACATCAAAGCTCCTGCTCTCCCCGTGTCTCCTTCCTGAGTCGGTGACTCCCACTGCATTGCTACACAGAGGTTTCCCTTACAACCATGAAGTCACAACAAATCCACATGCCTGTTAACAGAAAGGTTATTGTTGGGTGAGAAAACAAGACGAGACACAGTTCACCTCATATACAAATTAAATGCTTGTAATATGAGTGTTGCCAAAACTCACTGAACTAAAGGAAATGTGCACTAAATACAGTCTTTGTCTCAAAAGCAGCAGTATGGATCGTCTGTCCACAAATCGACCGACCCTTGTCAATTAACTACAGGGGTCCCTCAGGGCTCTGTTCTTGGTCCCCTCCTCTACTCCTACACAAACTCGCTCGGATCTGTCATTAGCCCGCATGGTTTTTCATACCACTGCTACGCTGACGACACCCAATTAATCCTGTCCTTCCCCCGCTCAGAGACCCAGGTCGTCGCACGCATCTCTGCTTGTCTAGCTGACATCTCTCAGTGGATGTCCGCTCATCATCTCAAGCTCAACCTTGACAAAACTGAACTGCTTTTCCTTCCGGGAAAAGATTGTCCCACTCTTGACCTGACTATCAACATCGGCACCTCTGTTGTTTCCCCGACTCAGACTGCAAGGACTCTGGGTGTGATCCTAGATAACAACCTGTCCTTCACTGCAAATATCGCTGCTACAACCCGCTGCTGCAGATACACGCTTTACAGCATCAGGAGGACGCGTCCCCAGCTGACCCAGAAAGCCACGCAGGTTCTGGTCCAGGCTCTCGTCACCTCACGCCTAGACTACTGCAACTCCCTCCTGCTGGTCTACCTGCATGTGCCGTCCGACCTCTGCAGCTCATCCAGAATGCAGCGGCTCGTCTGGTCTTCAACCTTCCTAAATTCTCCCACACCACGCCGCTCCTCCGCTCCCTCCACTGGCTTCCGGTAACTGCTAGAATCCACTTCAAGACCCTGGTGCTTGCGTACCATGCTGAATGGATCTGGCCCTTCCTACATCCAGGACATGGTTAAACCGTGCACCCCAGCACGTGCACTCCGCTCTGCATCAGCCAAACGACTCGCTGCACCCTCGCTGCGAGGGGGACCCAAGTTCCCATCAGCAAAAACACGTGGGTTTGCTATCCTGGCTCCAAGATGGTGGAATGAGCTCCCATTGACATCAGGACAGCAGAAAGCTCACACACCTTCCAGACTGAAAACTCATCTCTCTCGACTCCACTTTGAGCGATAGAACTATTAACAAAGCACTTATATACTAATAAAGGGCTGACTTATCTAAAGCCAGTTGAGTAGCACTTGAAATGCTTGGCTCTATGAAACCTGATGTACTTTATGATTCTGTTTTCTTCAAGGTTGTGTCTTCCTGGTCGAATGTACTTATTGTGAGTCGCTCTGGATAAAAGTGTCAGCTAAATGCAATGTAATGTAATTTAGAGAAATTGCTGTAAAAAGCCACCAAGACGAGCAGCACCTGACTCAGCAGTTCCGTAAGCTTTACTGAGCATTTTAGCCTCTTTTAGCTACAAGTTTAGGTTTTAAAAGAAACTTCCTTTCAATGTCAAGACTTGTTTCTGACTCTGTCCTCTACCTGCTCAGCAGCAAAAGGACACGGTAAGAGACTATATGGTGAACTTAGCATCTAAAGACCCACATATTTCTCTATTTCATACTATGTTTGGTGGTGGAGACCAACAACGGAGCTAAAAGAGAGATAATATTGGACTCACATCCATTACAATGAACACATTTATAAGACTCTAATGAACCATCAAGTTGCCTTAGTATTGCTGGATGAGGAAATAATTAAATATATGCCAAGCGTAACTTTTAAAACTTGATATAACATGTTTTTTTAATTCCTTAATTCATAAAAAATGAATGTATAAAATATTCATTACACTTTTGAAATAACGAAACGGTGACTTTTAAAGCAAGTACTTGCAATAAAGTATTAAAAAATAGGTGATAATATGTCAGTTTTGTGTAAATATCTTGTTTCTGCTTTAAAAACCACTTACACAACAGATCAGCAGCGGCAGAGCGAGGGAAAAACTCTCGGGAATCAAGACAAAATACCTTACAGGACTTCACAGTTAAACCTTCAAGCAACAGCTTCCATTAAAGAGAAAAGTGTGTGTGTGTGTGTGTGTGTGTGTGTGTGTGTGTGTGTGTGTGTGTGTGTGTGTGTGTGTGTGTGTGTGTGTACAAAGGCACAGCTAGCTAATGTTCCTTTCTGCTTGGTCAGACACGTTATTTGTTCCTCATTGTGTGTGGCTATGGGCCGTTAATAAATCTGTAATTACCCGAACAGCCGTCAGGCGGGGTTAATGGAGAAACCATTAGAGGAGATGAGGGACAATGGAGACATTTTGTAGGAGGTAGAATAATAGGAGGAGGAGGAGGAGGAGGAGGAGAGTGCAGCCATGGGCTTAATCAGAAGATAATGGGTTTTAATTTGGCTTGTTAGAAATCTGTCCGCCACCTGCTGCGTACTTCTTAGAGACCAAGTTAGAAATCAAAGCAGAATCACGGGAAATCAAATAAGCTATACTGTACTGAGTTTTTGTACTCTCAACCTATCCCCAAAAAAGGCAAAAAGCTCTCTGATCCCTTACACATATATATCTCCACTTTGGAAAAAGGCTTATTTATTTCCTTAAACAGCTGCTCACTGTAGTTTTTCCAAAGCAAACAGGAGTAAATAGTGCATGTGGGGGACTATTTTCAGTGGCGGCTGAATCCATATGTGGTGCTTGAGTGTAGGATTGACTCAAATGTAAGTACAATGGGTCTGGTCAAGATATTAACTGTGTTTTTTAATTGATTTTGACAACAATGGAGATCTATGGTGCGAAAAACCTGCAATTGAATCAAGGAAAAATAATTGTGCACTACAGGTACTCTAATACCAGGTAGTACTTTTACAGTTTGACAGCAATGTTGGTTCCAGGGATGAAAGAAAATGTGTTTGGCATCAATCTGCAGGAGGAGAGCGAGTAAGATGAGATGGACTTTTATTAATCCCTCGTGGGGAAATTGTTTCTCTGCATTTGACCCATCCTAGTGTTAGGAACAGTGGGCTGCCATTTTGAACGGCGCCCGGGGAGCAGTGTAGGTAACGGTGCCTTGCTCAGGGACACCTCGGTAGCACTTGAACTGGTGACTTTCCAGTTGCCAAGCCAAGTCCCTATGGACTTCGCCACCACCACCCTAACGTTAGCTTTTAGCTGTTAGCATCCGCTAGGCAGAACAGTCCTGATTTTCCAAAGAACAGAGCTAAGAGCTAATGCTAACGGTGGTTGCATGACTTATTATATATGATATGGTGCGTTCAAGTAAAAACCAGAATGGGCAAAGGTAAATTCATATTTCATCAACCTTAGGTAGCATTAGCTGTTAGCTCTGTTCTTTAGCCAAGCAGGACTTAAAATACACACTCAAGTAGGGCTGCTCGATTATGGCAAAAATCATAATCTCGATTATTTGAGTCAATAATTGATATCACGATTATTAACGACGATTATCCATTTACTTTGAAAACATCCATTTATTGGAGACATTTTCTTTTAACAGTATGTTTTTAACAGTTGATTACCCTGAACTTTAAGTATAATTCAACTAAAAAACCAATACAAAAATAAATAAAAGTAATAATAATAATAAAAAAATAATCGTTTTATTTCGATTACGTGGTTTTCGTAATCATTGCCAGGCATAATCGTAATTGCGATTAAATACGATTAATTAAGCAGCCCTACACTCAAGAGAAATAGGTGACAATAAAGATATAGAGATGTATCCTCTAAAATAAGTAAAGAAAAGTGGATTTTTATAATACTTAGGAATCAAAACTGTCACTTAATGACAAAAGTTAGAACAGGAAGGATACAAAGTAATATTATGACATTGACTATTTGAGCAGCAGAGTACATTACGGCTCTGCAGAACTTGTTACATTAATACTATAAAGCACATAGCTTTGAAATATTGATCAGACATATTTTAATGGTTGGGTCCACTTTACTCTGCAGACAATAGAGCAGGAAGCCCGTTAAAGACCGAGGAAGTTAAATCACTATGCGGGCAGTCAGTAAGAGAAAAATGAAGAAACATCGAACAAAAGAAGAAGTGAAAGATATACAATAAAAAGTGATGGTGGCTTTATTTAGAATTTATGTTATCCAAGACAATTGGACTAGAAAAATACAACTTGAAGTACAAAGATTCCTTCAGGAGATGCAACATGACCACAAAGAAGTGCAGCATTAACAAAAAGGGATAGCACATGACCAAGAAGTCTCAACATCATCAAGAGAATGCAAGAGGACCACAGAGAGACATAACATATGAATGTAAGAGATTGCAAAATGGTTCAAAAGAAGACGCAAACTGACCACAGAGGAGCGCAGAACGAACACAAAGGGATGTGAAAGGACCAAGAAGTCACAAACAATGAACAAGAAGATGCATAATGACCACAAAGTCACCAAACAAAGCCAAAGAGGAAGTCAACGGACCAGAGAGGAGGCAAAATGACCTAAATTCCTAAACCAATCTTTGCAAAACAATAAATAAATGTTAAACAATTTCCTTGAGTTCGGTAATTGCCCCTGTCATATCTCCAAATATGAAGCTACAGAAACATTAGCATAGCTTAGCATTAAGAGACAGCATTAATGATTGTGCATTATTCAAACAAAATACTCCATCTTTTCGAACTTCAGAGATGCTTTCTGGAGTAATATTGTACCTGCAGCTTTGTGGCTAAGCTTTAGGTCGCTAAAGGCTTAAAAGCTATGGATTATAAACCTGCTCTCAATTATTCACTTCACTCTGAGTAATCAATAACATATTTGACTGATTCTGCAATCAACTGGGATCCAAATGGTGGTTATATAAATGATCTTATGGTAATTAGAGTAGGTGGAACCATTAGCAGTGTGCTAATAGTCAAACACAAATATGTTTCTCCATATTCCTTTGTGGCTTTCTTCCTATCTCCTAAATTCACGTTTCCATTCTAAACTTGGACGGGCTGGGTTGGATTTTCTCCGTATAACAAAAACATTTCTAATCTGCGTAGAAAGGAGGTCATCCACGTTTTTTGAAAAATGTCAACGGTATCCGGAAAAAGATTATAATATTTGAGAATTTGGTTTAGTTGTATAGGAATGTAAGGTCTTTGGAAGAGAGGGAAGAGCATGGAGAGTGGAGGGAAAACGTGGGGTACAATTATTTTCATTCTTCTTGTAGCTCCATTCATTTACAATAAAGAAAATTGCTTGCTTTGTGTCTTGACGAAAATGCAGATTTGACCCCGCAAAATGTTAAAGTGATGCCAGAAAACAATATTTCTGTTGGTCAAAAACGGAAAATATGACCAGTCAAAACAAGTGGGAGAGCAGCTTTGTTTTTACGGAGAATAATTATGGGATGGATGTCCGGTGGCAGGCAGCAGGCTGACACATAAAAAATGAGATTTCTGAGATTCAGAGACTGTCCTTTTTTCTGTAGTAGAAGTAAAGACGCCGTAACTCTGGATTTATTTCTTGTTAGAGGCGCAATATATGACTCACTAGCTTTAAGACATAAATAAACTATTATTTTCAGCTTCGCTCTAATGCAGTATTTTCACCGGAAAGTGGGCGGGCCATTTGTTTTGGCCCGGAAGTGACGTTAGCGCCCTCATACTATATTTCTCTAGAAAACCCCTTGAAACCCCTCCCTTCCAGAAATATGTTTACATACCTCTAATACTGCAATATTGGTTGTATGTGATTTGCCAATATACAGAACCATTTCTGAGAGTAACTCAATAGAGCAGAGATGACTTATATTTACTTTTTGCTACTTGCATTTCATCCTTTTCAGACCTTCTTGTAAACTTCCTCACCCCAAAAGCACAACAAAAGCTTTGTAATGCAAAAGCTTTGTAATGCAAATGTTTAACTTTTGTCAACCAAATGTATGAGACTGAATACAGCCGAGGTTCTTCAAAAAACGTCAGAAAATAAAAGTCAGACTTCCCATGATGGAGCCTTGGGGAACTCCACGAGCTAAATGTGAAATGTCAGGCATTGCATTACAAGAAGCTTTGTAATGCACTTTCTTGACTTTATTTAACCAAATGTATTAAACTAAATACAGCGTCAGAAAATAAAAGTCAGACTTCCCATGATGGAGCCTTGGGGAACTCCACAAGCTAAAATGTGAAATTGCAGGCTTTGCACTACCAGAAGATTTGTAATGCACTTCATTGACTTTTTTGACAAACATTTTGCACCTAAATACAGCTGAGGCTCTTCAACAAACGTCAGTAAATACAAGTCTGACTTCCCATGAAGGAGCGTTGAGGAACTCCACGAGCTAAATGGGAAATTGAAGGCATTGCACTACAATTAACTTCCGCATCAGATTGTGCAGATATCTTGCCATAAAGTTATTTTAAGGAACATCAGTACAAAATACAAGATGTAAAAATGCCGGAGTTAGCACGAATCCTAACGTATTCCGTAGTCTCTATGCAGGTTATTACTGTATGTCAAAGTCATGTTGGCAGTACACGCCGTGAAGTTGTTTGCGGCCTGCCAGTAAACCCAGAGAAGAAGAAGAAGTGACGTTAGCGGCTTAATTTCCCTAATCCTTCCCCAGGAACTTATTCCGGTGTGAACGTGATCTGTACTTATTAGTTCATGAGAACTAAAGAGTTCTCATTAACCTTTGTGGGAAAAGTACTGCGGTGTGAATGCGCCTATCATGTTATGTGTTCAGGAATTAGTACAATCAATGATGTAAGAAAAACTCACTCAATGTTTTTAACGCAGACAAATCAAATTAAAGGTTGTGGATTTTTTCCCTTTTCACAAATACAAATATGATAGCTCTACAACAGTGTTGCCATATTGCGATGTGATATGATTCACAATATTGATGGTATTCAATTATATTTCTGAATTGTCATTATAATTGGAAAACGTTTTGTACCAAACGAACATGTTTTGTAGTGTCTGTCAAATACAATCGAAAGGCAAGGATATCTCTGCAGCACCGTTATACTTCATTCAGATATTTCAAAATGTTTGCCTCAAACATATGTTGTCCCTCCTGCGATTTGAAAATAGCAATATTGCAAAATCGATAACATTTGAAATCATTTTGCAGCCTCCACACATCTAAAGCATTCCTGCAAAAATAATGGAGGCACATCTGCTGTTTTCTTCTCTGCGCCTCACCATTTTCAAGTTTTATTTATTTTCCACAGCCTCCTCTTCTTTCTTTCTGATTAATTACCATTATCCACCATCTGCCTCCCACGCTCACAGGTCACTCTGATCAGGATGACCGTGGATTGTGGAGTGTAATCACATGTATACAAACAGCTCTGTAAGTATAGGCTCTGTTACCCTGCAGAGTGAGTCACCACATGAATGGGATTGATTGTGTTTTTCTTTTCCTCCCATTCCAACACACAAAGAGTCCCATGCATTGTTAATTTTAGCTTATCGCGGATATTATCCCATGATTACGACACCTGAACAGCCTCCTCTGGTTTGAGGCTTTTCCAGATGTTGAACCTGCTGCAGGGGTTTGAGCTCAAGAAGAGCAGCAGAGGTGGGAAGTACTTTGTTACTGTACTTAAGTACATCTTTCTGGTATCAGTACGTTAGTCCACTACTTATTTTTCTGACGACTTTTTACTTCTACTTCTTACATGTTGAACCCAAATACCTGTACTTTCTACTTCTTACATGTTGAACCCAAATACCTGTACTTTCTACTTCTACATGTTGAACCCAAATACCTGTACTTTCTACTTCTCACATGTTGAACTCAAATACCTGTACTTTCTACTTCTTACATGTTGAACACAAATACCTGTACTTTCTACTTCCTACATGTTGAACACAAATACCTGTACTTTCTACTTCTTACATGTTGAACTCAAATACCTGTACTTTCTACTTCTTACATGTTGAACTCAAATACCTGTACTTTCTACTTCTTACATGTTGAACTCAAATACCTGTACTTTCTACTTCTCACATGTTGAACTCAAATACCTGTACTTTCTACTTCTTACATGTTGAACACAAATACCTGTACTTTCTACTTCCTACATGTTGAACACAAATACCTGTACTTTCTACTTCTTACATGTTGAACACAAATACCTGTACTTTCTACTTCTTACATGTTGAACACAAATACCTGTACTTTCTACTTCCTACATGTTGAACACAAATACCTGTACTTTCTACTTCTTACATGTTGAACTCAAATACCTGTACTTTCTACTTCTTACATGTTGAACTCAAATACCTGTACTTTCTACTTCTTACATGTTGAACACAAATACCTGTACTTTCTACTTCCTACATGTTGAACACAAATACCTGTACTTTCTACTTCCTACATGTTGAACACAAATACCTGTACTTTCTACTTCTTACATGTTGAACACAAATACCTGTACTTTCTACTTCTTACATGTTGAACTCAAATACCTGTACTTTCTACTTCTTACATGTTGAACACAAATACCTGTACTTTCTACTTCTTACATGTTGAACCCAAATACCTGTACTTTCTACTTCTCACATGTTGAACTCAAATACCTGTACTTTCTACTTCTTACATCCATCCATCTTCTCCCGCTTATCCGTGGTTGGGTCGCAGGGGTAGCAGTTCCAGCTGAGAGCCCCAAACTTTCTTTTCCCTGGCGACATCAACCAGCTCTGACTGGGGGTCCCAAGGCGCTCCCAGGCCAGCGAAGAGATATAATCCCTCCACCTGGTCCTAGGTCTACCCCTTGGTCTCTTCCCAGCTGGACGTGCCTGGAACACCTCCCTAGGGAGGCGCCCAGGTGGCATCCTAACTAGATGCCCGAACCACCTCGACTGGCTCCTTTCGACGCGAAGGAGGAGCGGCTCAACTCCGAGTCCCTCCCTGATGACCGAACTTCTCACCTTATCTCTAAGGGAGACGCCAGCCACCCGGCGGAGGAAACCCATCTCGGCCGCTTGTATCCGCGATCTCGTTCTTTCGGTCATGACCCATCCTTCATGACCATAGGTGAGGGTAGGCACGAAAATGGCCCGGTAGACGGAGAGCTTTGCCTTCTGGCTCAGCTCCCTTTTTGTCACAACGGTGCGGTAAAGCTCCGATTCTCCGGCCCATCTCACGCTCCATTGTTCCCTCACTCGAGAACAAGACCCCGAGATACTTGAACTCCTTCTCTTGGGGTAAGGACTCATTCCCTACTTGGAGTGGACAGTCCATCGGTTTCCTGCTGAGAACCATGGCCTCAGATGTGGAGGTGCTGATCCTCATCCCAGCCGCTTCACACTCGGTTGCGAACCGATCCAGCGAGTGCTGAAGGTCGCAGACCGATGAAGCCATCAGAACCACATCATCTGCATCGGGTTGTTTTATTGCACAACAAAATCATGTAAACATATTATGTAAATAACTCAATTTGTGTTCTGTGAAACTAAAAAGGATATAATATATTATTTTGAATGCGAGTTGACAGGAAGTTGTTGTTGCTATGGAAACAACATGATGGAGAAAACGTAATATCTTCTACATATAAAGACGGAGAAAGTAAAGAACAAAGTCTGAAGATATCAGTGCAGTATCATAGTACTGTAACATCACTGTTTGTGTTACTTTCGTTGCAGTTGTATGTCTTAAATGTAATGTAAATGTTGCCTTCGTGTGTGGTTCGGGGCCATCTTCGTGCGAAATTCACAATTCAGTATTCGTGTGTCTATCGGGTGTACATTTCGGGACAGTGTGACAGGGGCTTAAAGGATATGTGTACTTTTTCCATCTCTGGAGAGCAGTAATGAGCTCCAATACTGATTTACATATTAACATCTGTCTCACAGTCGGAGCCAGATGTTATCTACATGTGCCAATTTAGCAGTGAGTAGATTTGGTGATTTCTTTCATTTACGTCCATTTCCAGCGTTTATAAAGCAACATCGCCAAAGGCTTTCTGGCTCCAGCTTCGTAAATGTGATATTTTAAAGCTTTTCTTTGTTGTTAAAGTAAATTAAATATCTTAAGTTAAATAAGTCTTTAATTTGTCTGCGTACCGTCTAACAAAAAGGCATATTTTACCCTCGTTTATTTTAATTATATATGTGAAAGTGCAGAATCGGTTATTAAAGGTCATTTATGTTTTTGTGAGCTACATTTGATGGTTTGAATAAGTAAAATAAATGAAGTTTAATCTTGCAAAATCGGGATTGATGTATCATGTTATACTTTGTTTTGTGTGATTATGTATCTGTAATGTCTTTACGTGTATTATCTATAGCTTATGCTAATGAGAATGTAACTTAATATATTCTTTAAGACGTACAATACTCAGAGTGAAACATAAAAAGTTGAAGTAAAGAAACAATAAGAAAAACTGGAAACAAATAGTTATATTAACATAAGAAGTTAAGTGCAAATGTGTGCATTGTACCTCACTATATAAAAATACATATGTACTTACTGTACTACTATAATTACTGTATAAGTAATTACAATATGAGTCAGAGCCAGAGTTCTCACCGGTACAAAAAGGTCCGCTCACATAACCCCCATACTTGCAAAACTACACTGGCTCCCAGTCCACTACAGGATCCAGTTTAAGGTTCTGCTCCTCACGTACAGAGCCCTGAATGGACAAAGCCCAAAACACCTCTGTGACCTCATTCATACCCAGACATCTACCCGCTCTCTTCGCTCCAGCCACGCTCCTCGTCTCTACATCCCCCGCACACGTCTCCGAACAATGGGAGACCGAGCCTTCTGCTCATTCGCCCCGCGCCTCTGGAACTCCCTCCCAGATTCACCGAGGTCTTCAAAACCGGCCTTAAGACCCTCTTCTTTCGGCAGGCCTTCCAATAAACTTTGAGCACGGTACACCTGGAGTACTGCCATTTTTATCGCTATCTCCGACTTTTATTTTTCTATTTTCTATTTTATTTTTTGATTTCTTATTATTATTATTACAATTATTTGTTTAATCTCCCAAAGTGTATCAGTATCCCTTGTTGTGAAGCACTTCGAGATTTGTCTTGGCAGATGAGAAGCGCTATATAAATTAAATACATTATTATTATTAATATATACAGTAGTGTGGAGGTAATGCAACACAATATAGACATTGGACTTCAGGCTCAAGGTGAAATAACCCCAACACAGTAGTACTAGTACAGTGTTTCCGCTGCGCCCCGCCAACGGAGCCCCGCGCCCTCCCTGAAATTCAAGGTGTTTAAAAAAAATAATGTTTCATTTTATTTTGTTATATATATATATATATATCATCAAATTGCAACTAATCTATATCTACGGTCACTTTTCACATTGAACATGTGCTCTTTTATTAAATAAACTAAACGCTTTCATTTTAAGTTTAAGAAACATGATGCATTCATCAATAACAATACTCCACAGCTCCTCTCTCTGCTCCAGAGGATTACAAATTCCCCCCGCTCAGGCAGCACCCCCCCCCCCCCCCGCTCAGGCAGCACCCCCCACCCCGCTCAGGCAGCACCCCCCCAACCCCGCTCAGGCAGCACCCCCCACCCCGCTCAGGCAGCACCCCCCACCCCGCTCAGGCAGCACCCCCCCAACCCCACTCAGGCAGCACCCCCCACCCCGCTCAGGCAGCACCCCCCCCCCACTCAGGCAGCACCCCCCACCCCGCTCAGGCAGCACCCCCCCAAAGCAGTAAAACAAGGGGAAACACTGTAGTAGTAGTAGACAGCGTCAGCCCTTTGAAATATGAATCAGACTTGAGTCAGTGCTCCGTCCCACGTTCACAGGAAGCGGTGCGATGTGAGGCGAGTCATCAGAAACTCCTCACTTGAAGGATTTCCGAGCGATTGTAAGAAAATGGAATTTCTCATTTCACAAATCAGATTTTACGCCTCCTGGCCGGGTTAAGTGTGGAGTCGGGAGCCAAGTGCTGCTGATACTTCCCCCTCACAGTGGCACACCTTCTAACCAGAGAGGAATATGTAAATCTACCCTCAGAAACATGCAGGGGAAGTGCTCAGTGCTTAGAAAAATGGGACATGAGAGCGAGCGACGGGAAGAGAGGAAGGTGAACTCCATCAAATCTCTGCGCTGGCTAAACCAGTCGCTTACAGAATCGATTTAAAAATGGTATTGCTTACTTATAAAGCATTACATGGTTTGGGACCGACGTGCTTCTCTGTTACGAGACCCAGTCTTACTCATTGCTCTCCGGCTCAGAACCAAACACTCGCTGCTTTCAGTCTTTATGCACCCCACACTTTTACCAAACTTCGAGAGAACCTGAGGTCTTCACCAGTTCTTTTAAGTCGAGGCTAAACACATAACTTTTTACAGCTGCTTACCCAGAAGTCTTTTAACTTGTTTTAGCACCTATCATATTTACAATGTTGCTTTTAAACTATTCTGTATCTCTTTTATGAATCTGTTGTTCCATGTTTATTTATTGAGTTCCTTCCTGTTAAGTGTTAATGATGATGTCAAGCACTTTGCATCGCCTCTGTGTCTGAACATGTGCTTTATAAATAAACGTACCTTACGATGTAAGGTAGGATGTCCCTACACTGTCTTCTCTGTGAAACACACAATGCAGACAGAGGTTGCATTCCATCCACCAAATGGTGAAGCATGCCGGGTTTCTTCCAGGGAGGCGAAGTGAGAGCAACAGGAAGCAGCAGCGAAGTGTCAAAAAGGTAACAGCTGTTCAAACCAAACCCCAGAGGTCTGCAGTGGGAATGTCGAAGCTGTTATCGGTGTTGCGTGCACATGTTCTTACAGTGACTTGGGATGTAGGCTTTCTTCGTATGAGCACAGAGCCCTTTGTCGAAGATGCCCTCAAGAATTATTTATGTTAACAAACATGCGTAAGGAGTAACACGTCACCTGACTCAGCAGATCCCGGGAGCTACTGCTTGTTGGCAGATTTTCTTTCAATCTTAAAGGAGGGGTCGGTCATTTTGGAGAAACCGCCTTGAGTGCGCTAGAATTTGAAAACACACAACCGGAAAAAATCTGCTATTTCCTCACAGAGCCCCTCCTCCAACACACACGAACGCTCACATGACCAATGAGGGCACGAGATGGAAGGCTGACAGGCAGGTAGGCCATCCAGTTATTTTAGCCGGACCGGTTGAAATGATTGGTCGTGCTTTTGTACCACGGCTTCCACAGATGACATTTTTTGATGGATTTTTTGTCAAAGCACTTCAGATATTCATTGCTATCGGGATGTTAAGAGCATTCCATGGAATATAACAAAAACTGTATCTCGAGCCGGTTTCTCAAACGTACCTACCCCACCTTTAACTGTTTTGTGATCAAATATATAATTTTTCTATAACATTTTTTTTTTTTTCAGCTCAACCAAGTGGCAATCTTTAGATATGAAAAGTGAATTATACTGCATGCAGAAGTGACTTAAAACGGCATTCTCTCTAATAAACAGCATTTTCGAGTTGTCAAAAGAAGTCAAATTGTAAAGAAGTCTATGAGAAAATGAACCTAATTTTTACTTGCCAAAGAAATAAGTGTTTAGAGACTTAACATATGTTCAAGAGTGTTACGGTTGGAATGCATTTCTGCTTTCTTACGTGTGCATCGTGTATTAAACACTTGACAAAAAGACGTCAAATTCTAGAGAAGTCTATGAGAAAATGTGCTGACTTCTCACTATCAAAAGAAAAAGTATTGAGAGTCTTATAAAAACTGTCCCAAATTGTTGAGCTTCAACTAAATGTTTCCTAAATGTGTGTAATATGCATTAAACTTGACCGGATGAAAATAAGTCAGATTGTATGGAAGTCTATGAAAGAATGACCCTTCTTCTCTCTTGATTTTCTACCTCAGTAAATATGTTGCTAATGAATTTATGGTCTCAATCTGTAGATTCAAGTCTTCTTCAACACAGCATGATGTTCATTTAGTAGAGATGTCCCGATCCGATCACGTGATCGGGGATCGGATCCGATCACGTGATTTTCAAAAAATCGGGGATCGGGATTTAAAAAAAAAAAAAATGTTATAAAATGTTTTTTTTTAATTTAATGTTACAAAACAAAAATGACCATGTTCACGTCTTAAAGTCATCCTGAGGCCTTAGGTGTGGTTTAAAATTACACAACATCATGTATGTGTTGCTTTCTTTGGGCTTGTTTTCAGACCTGGTTGCTTATTTCTCTGAAATCTGGCAACAGAGTGGGCGCAGTGTCTAATAGTAGCAGCGAGCTAACGAGAGGCTACGTTCAGCTGGAGACTCGGGAGTCGGGACAGAGAAAATTTCAGGAGTTTGGAAGTATTATAAAATTGAAAGCGAAGGCAGTGTAACAGCCAGATGCAATGTTTGCAAGAAGGAGGTTCCGCGTGGTGGAAAGAACAGAGCTACGTTCAACACGACCAATCTAATACGCTACCTGAGAAACAAACACCAACAACAACACGGCGAGTACACAGCGGCCACTCGGGGAACGGCACTGAAACAACCGACACTTTCAGAGGCTTTCAAAAGGAAAGAGAAACTGCCCCAGAACAGTGAAAAGGCCAACACAATAACAGCCAAGATAGCTGAATTCATCGCGTTGGATGACCAACCGTTATCTGTTACCTTTGTTTTCTCTTAACGCATTGCATAAAGATCGGATCGGGAAAAATCGGTATCGGCAGATTGTCAAAATCAAATGATCGGAATCGGATGGGGAGCAAAAAAAGGTGATCGGGACATCCCTAATTATAATCCCATTTAAAGCCAAATAGTCGTTTTTAGTTGCACATAACTAAATGGATATGGCCAAAACACCAAACCCGAGGCTGCACAACTGAAGTCCACAAAGCAATAAGTCTACTTAACCCCAGCTAACCCTCTAAGAGTTAATCTCAATGATATTAAATGTTATTGTTGATGTCTCTTCTACATACACTACAAAATAATCCTTAAGCTTTCAGTCCAGATTGATCGACAGCAAGATGAAGAAAATCAAACATAGCCAACATTTGTGAGCAAATACCTCAATATCGATATTGTGGCAATACTGTAAAGTCGACCATTGTTGCTTTCACTAAATATGTATGGGGGATTTTGATAAATAATGATCAATAATGTGGATGTAATGGCTAAGTGGGTAAAGGCAGATAACAGAAGAGCTCAAACGGTCGACTACATTCAGAACATGCCCTTATTTTAATGTAATACAGCTTTAAAAACCAGGAAAAGACACGTCTGATATCCAGGATCTGTGGAAACACCACCTATTTGAGATGTGTTGCACAGTTCTGGGTGGATCTTGCAACAGCAAGGTTACGGGAGGAAGAGATCTAACATATCGACCACTGAGCAGCGCAAACACACCATGGCTCACGAGGCAGGCGAACAAACACGAACATGGTTTTAAAAAATAAATTAAATCTGTTTCATATCTAAACCCTCCCACAAGCTCACAGTCTCTTTGCTTCTTAAAGTACATTTTAATAACAGCTTCAGAGTTAAGAACGGCAATGTGGATAAAACAGTCGGTTACATGAGTGTGTGGTAGAGAGAGAGTTCCAGAAGCAGAGGGGGTTGAAATAGTGGAAAGTGCATACTTGTGAATTGAATGCAACTGTAATGCCGTGTGCTCTCTGATTTATTCCGAACAGCTGCACCCCTGGCTGTTTGCAGAGACTTTACAACATGTGCATTACTGTCTGTGTGGCTCTTCCTCCCGCCTCCTCTCCCCTCCCAGGAGCATCTGCACAGTGTGTTGTTGTGTATACGATGCATCCAAAAAGAACTAGGTCATGTGCCGTGACCTTAGCATGTGCCAACCACTCATCTCTAATGAATCACTCATCTCTAATGTAGCACAGAATTATTCAATAAGTTCCTTCGCAGAAACATTTACACTTCAAATACAGATTCTGCAGAAGTTAAGGCGTGTGTGTGTGTGTGTGTGTGTGTGTGTGTGTGTGTGTGTGTGTGTGTGTGTGTGTGTGTGTGTGTGTGTGTGTGTGTGTGTGTGTGTGTGTGTGTGTGTGTGTGTGTGGTGTGTGTGTGTGTGTGTGTGTTGTGTGTGTGTGTGTGTGTGTGTGTGTGTGTGTGTGTGTGTGTGTGTGAGGGGGTTTCTGAACATGGCTCAGAGGATAAGATTGAAGCACAGTAAAACCTTATCCAACACACATGAAGCTTTCTCACACACCCACACACACACACACACACACACACACACACACACACACACACACACACACACACACACACACACACACACACACACACACACACGCACACACACACACACACTTATCCGAGGCATGAACATGATGCCTCAAAAGCAGCTATTTAAACACACCGTTTGTATCTGTTCACAGCGAAACAAGAGTACATCTGCTCACCTGTGTCTGCAGCTTTACTTCCTGTGTGTTTGTGAATCACTCCATATCCTAATCCAGGGAGTTGTTGTAAACCATTGGAAAATCCATCCAGAGACGGGAGAATAACTCCATTCCAGAAGGTGCGTGCGTGCGTGTGCGTGTGTGTGTCCACTGGAGCCGGGAGCCAGGTGGCGGAGCCGCGAAAGCCGCAGAAGAAGACCCGGTGTGAGACTAAAGCTCCGGAGGACGAGCCCGACTTTGCGCAGAATTCACCCCGAGGAAGGTGCACCCTGCCCGGGTTAAAGCGGTGCTGTCAGAGGGGGTCTGCGGTTCTCGGTAGTCCCGGATGTGTTGTTGCAAGAGCCGCTCGGTGCTCACTATGAGGCGGATACACTCTGCTCAGCTCCCCCTGAAGAATGAGGCTGCAGCAACACTATCCCCCACATACACACGCACACACACAAACGCACACACACACACACACACACACACACACACACACACACACACACAGAGGGAGAAACCCCGCCCCCTTACACAGGCTCAGCCAATCAGAGGGAGGCTCCATCTCTCCCCTTTCTCTCTCCTCATTCAACTCAAAGAGGCTTTATGTATTTATTATGGGGTCGGTTTTTTTATTTGTATGTTATGTTTCTTTGACTATGTCTTTATGATTTTAACGTTTTTTTGTAAAGAACATTCAATAAAATATGCTGTAGTTATAAAGAAAGCCTTACTTGAGTACAAACACCTTATAATTAAAAGTACTGTAAAAAAAAAAATTGTTATGCTAAAACCACAACTTTGAACAAAGTATTTTGATGTAAAATTCATCACAAACTTTAATTTTCGACATCCATGCGTTCATTTGTAAGTACATTTTAAATATTTTGAACATTGAGAGTTGGTATAGTTCCAAGTTCTTAATTGTGTGACTGATATACTCTTTAAAAGCTCTGATGGCATATTATCACATCATAGTGAATTAGTAACCTTCTGATATCACTGAGACTGTTCTGTGTGGAAAGAAGAAAGCAGCGATCCAAGCAAAACAGAAAGCTGCAAAAACACGAGATTATGAGGCAGAAGTCCAAAGTCTGAGACAGGATGTTAAATACCCAGCATGCAACATCTTTCTCTGTTAAAAAATGCATCAGAGCTGGAATCACTTTAGGGGCTTCGACTGCCATTTTATAAACAACTGAGAAACACAGATAAAAGTGTGTGAGTAATGAAACTGCACAATAACACAAATCTCAAAATGTATTATTCAATGCTTTTTTCTTCAGATTCAAAACATTTATTTTTGTTTTGTCAATATTCCTGAATATTTTACACATTTTCTACTAGCCTCTGTTTTGAAGGAAACTAAGCTAAAGGAGGCTAATGTTGAGCTATAAAGGAAGTACAGCACACGGGCACATGACTTCACGTCACCACCGCTAAGCTAAAGGCGGCTAATGTTGGGCGATAAAGGAACTACAGCACGGTCACATGACTTCACGTCACCACCGCTAAGCTAAATGTGGCTAATGTTGGGCTATAAAGGAACTACAGCACGGTCACATGACTTCACGTCTCCACCGCTAAGCTAAAGGAGGCTAATGTTGGGCTATAAAGGAACTACAGCACGGTCACATGACTTCACGTCACCACCGCTAAGCTAAAGGTGGCTAATGTTGGGCTATAAAGGAACTACAGCACGGTCACATGACTTCACGTCACCACCGCTAAACTAAAGGTGGCTAATGTTGGGCTATAAAGGAACTACAGCATGGTCACATGACTTCACGTCACCACCGCTAAGCTAAAGGTGGCTAATATTGGGCTATAAAGGAACTACAGCACGGTCACATGACTTCACGTCTCCACCGCTAAGCTAAAGGAGGCTAATGTTGGGCTATAAAGGAACTACAGCACGGTCACATGACTTCACGTCACCACCGCTAAGCTAAAGGTGGCTAATGTTGGGCTATAAAGGAACTACAGCACGGTCACATGACTTCACGTCACCACCGCTAAGCTAAAGGTGGCTAATGTTGGGCTATAAAGGAACTACAGCACGGTCACATGACTTCACGTCACCACCGCTAAGCTAAAGGTGGCTAATGTTGGGCTATAAAGGAACTACAGCACGGTCACCAGTGGCCCAGGCCCACCCAGTGTACTCATTGGCCCTGAGAAAGCTTCAGTGTAATTTAAAAAATATATATATATTTTATTTTTTTAATTATTTTATTATTATTATAAAAAAATGTATTCACCCATTGAGAATATCCAAGCATTCAAAGTTAAATTCAAGTGAACAAATATCGAGTTTAATTAATGTTGTATGTGTTTTTGTCCTCTGAACCAAACTCATTTACGCTAAAAACTGATTGTTGGTTCCGGCTCGCGCCATAATAACGTGAGAGAGGCAGAGAGCTGCCTGCAAAAATAAATGATGGCTCAAAGTTCACTAATGAACTTTGGTTTTAAAAAAAAAAAGCCAGACTCCAAGAAGAGCCCCCACTGCCCTCCTCTGGCAGCGATCTATACGATCATTTTCTGATAACGATGAAATAGCCCCGTCTCCCTCTCCCCACGCCTCCCTCTCCCCACGCCTCCCTCTCCCCACGCCTCCCTCTCCCCACGTCTCCCTCTCCCCACGCCTCCCTCTCCCCACGTCTCCCTCTCCCCACCTCTCCCTCTCCCCACGCCTCCCTCTCCCCACGTCTCCCTCTCCCCACCTCTCCCCTCTCCCCACCTCTCCTGCTGCTGGGCTGTCAGAAGAAAAAAATGTTAACCGAAACTCTGCCGCACGGTTCCCTCGTCCCTTGGACGGCGGAGAGGTGGGTGTTTTTCATCTGCTGGTGGACAGTCCGGAGAGATATACACAGGGTTGGGTTGTAACGGAATACATGTAACGGCGTTACGTATTCAGAATACAAAAATAAAGTGTATTCAGCTGCCGTTACATTTGAAAAACGAGTAATCTGATTACAGTTACTTTCGTAAACCTGAAGTGAATACATTTTGGAATACTTATTGGAATTACTGGTGGAAAAGTTTCCTCACAAAATGTAATATTCATTACCGGCAGAACTGTGTGCACACTGCACGGCGCTGCAGCATGTCTGTGAGCGAGAGAGAGATGCAGCGTGTCTGTGAGCGAGAGAGAGGTGCAGCGTGTCTGTGAGCGAGAGAGAGATGCAGCGTGTCTGTGATCGAGAGAGATGCAGCGTGTCTGTGAGGCCCCGCCCCCGCACGCAGTGAGAGAGAGATCTCTTTTAAAATATATTGAAAGTTAGAAACGGAGATGGTTAGATAAAATGTGCAAAAACGTTTATGTAGCATTTCTCTATTGTCGAAATTATGACATTTATAACGGGATAAAATCTAAGTGAATGGCCTGCTGCTGCTGAATGCATGGGGCAAGTGACTGGAACAAGTTGTAAAAGTTATTACATCGTTTCAGATAATAAATAATAATGATAATTCATTCTATTCAGATTTTTTAAAACATCTTTTCAAACAAATGCAACAAGTTTGTTTTTTAAAGCGCTCTAGAAATAAATCTGACGTTGACCATGACCGTGTTAATATTTGCCATCACAGGAACGTTTTCTAAAAAAAGAATAACATCCTGAACATTTTTTTCAGAATGTTTTGTGGAGAATGTTCTTCATCTGTTATCAGGTAACATTGAAGGAACGTTTTATAAAGAACATCTTTAATGTGTTACCCAACAACGTCCAAAACACATCCTTAGAATGTTGCAGGCAAAACGTTCCACCTTTGTTTACATATCACATTAAAGGAACGTTTTATAAAAAACGTTCTGTCATCTCAGGCCTCAATAACATCCTGAAAACATCCTCTGAATGTTGCAGTTAAAACATTATGTCTTAGTTAACCTTAAACCTTATAGGAACATTATTTGAAAAAATAAACATCCTAAAAAGCTTCTTTGAACATCAGATTAAAACGTTTCTTTAAAACCTTATTAGAACCTGTAGGTAACGTTAGCCACAGTGGTGAGAACGTTCCCCGCTAGCTGGGTTACTGGTTCTTTTAATGTTTGCTTTGAAAAGTTCCATATATCCATCGAGGCTTCACTGTTGGATCGTGATGTGATTGGCCAATCACGATCACAAGCCGCTTGACACAAACATGCCTGCGCAGGCGCTTGCACACCGTCAGGTTGCTGAATAGCAGCGCTAATGTCAAAGACACAAATATTATACATAATATTACAATTTTGAAGCATTGACACAACTATTTGGGAAGGCTTAGCCTACCGTTCCCGCCGCCCCTGAGAAGAAGCATTTCGTTATTATGCTCCATATGTCTGAAACAATCTCCCAGTAATCAACTGTCTCATACTCGGCTTTTAATAAATGTTTTTTCAATGTATTCAAACGTTTTTGTATGTGTCTTTTGCAAATTGTCGTAAGTATTTTATTGTTTTTGTAAAGCACTTTGAATTGCCTTGTTGATATGTGCTGTATAGATACACTTTTTTACTGGCAGAAATGTTTATTTTCTTTGTAAAATGGTGAAATTATATCCTCGGGGTTGAACTCTTTGTGTACAAACTGCTGCGACATATATGCAGTTTAATACAGCTGCATTAGAGCAGCATTTACAAGCTGCTAATACTCTCTGTAATAATCGTTATTAAGATCAATAAAGATTTGAAGACAAAATAATCTGACTCAAGACATTTTTTTTGCACCCAACATTTTTTCAGAAGTGTACTGTATATAGTACAAAGATCTTTTCCTAACGTAAAAACTGTAAGAAGTGCTCAGTGAGATGCAGGGAAGTTACAACAAATGAACTGCATGGTAAATGGATACATTAAGTTATTTTCCAGTGTTTGCCAACCAGCTTGACTACATAGCATTACATTGAGTAAGCCACGTTGCTTAAAGGCAAGGCAAGGCAAGTTTATTTATATAGCACCTTTCAACACAAGGCAATTCAAAAGTGAATCTTCCATGCAAACCAAAGTTAGCCATGGAGTGCCACAGGGCTCAGTGCTCGGACCTATTTTGTTCACATTATATATGCTTCCGTTAGGCAATATTATAAGGAATTATTCTGTAAATTTCCACTGTTATGCGGATGATACTCAACTATATTTATCAATCAAGCCTGATGAAACCAATCACCTAAATAAAATTCAAGGACTTAAAAACGTGGATGACGTTGAACTCTTTGATGTTAAACACGACCAAAACTGAAGTTATTGTACTTGGCCCGAAGAATCTACGAAACAAATTATCTAAAGATATACTAACTATGGATGGCATTAATTTGGCCTCCAGTGAGACTGTAAGGAATCTTGGTGTTATATTTGATCAGGATTTATCCTTTAACGCCCACATAAAATCAATCTCAAGGACTTTGTCGGTCACATGACTTCACATCACCACCGCTAAGCTAAAGGAGGCTAATGTTGGGCTATAAAGGAACTACAGCACGGTCACATGACTTCACGTCACCACCGCTAAGCTAAAGGAGGCTAATGTTGGGCTATAAAGGAACTACAGCACGGTCACATGACTTCACGTCACCACCGCTAAGCTAAAGGTGGCTAATGTTTGGGGTGATGACGTTTAGTCGTCTCATTTAGAAACTTGTTTTTATATCCAAAAGTGGAAAGTGATTAAATGCTGACTCATGTTCCGTTTCATCGTCCTGATATGGTCTCATTTGGTCGGTCAGTCGTCACTTTGAGAGATCAGGATCCCACAGAGATGGAGAGCAAGGTTCAGAGAGAATAAACTGAGAAATAAAGTTAAAAAAAAGAAATATGATGAGAGAAGAAGAAACGGAGAGAAACTCGACTCAGTGAGAAGAAGCAAAAAACCTGCAGATCATAAATAATTCAGACAAGTTGTTTTGATAAGAGCAGGAAAAAAATCAGAGGAGGACAACTTTCACTGCGATGCAACTTAACACAGACACTCATAGACACACACACACACACACACACACACACACACACACACACACACACACACACACACACACACACACACACACACACACACACACACACACACACACACACACACACACACACACACACACACACACACACACACACACACACACACACACACACACACACACACACACACACATACACACACACACACACACACACCACACACACACACACACACACACACACACACACACACACACACACACACACCACACACACACACACAGATATACTCAAGGTGAGGCATCATATGCAAATAGTCCATATGTGCTGCCTGTCACAGCAGCAGTCTCAGTGGTACTGTGTGTGTGTGTGTGTGTGTGTGTGTGTGTGTGTGTGTGTGTGTGTGTGTGTGTGTGTGTGTGTGTGTGTGTGTGTGTGTGTGTGTGTGTGTGAAAGATGTTAGTTGGGATAGTGTGTGTGTGTGTTTGGGGTCAGAGGTCAGATTGGACGCCTTAAAGGACAGCTGGTGGAGCGTCCTTAAGAAAAGAACATTACTGTACACTACACATACACACACACACACACACACACACACACACACACACACACACACACACACACACACACACACACACACACACACACACAGGTTTACAATACAATTAACCTTCTCCGACCCGCCGTCTGCTCTCTTCTTTCATGTAAAACTTTGGTGATACATTTTGTTTTCTGTAAAGTTTTTAAAAATAAAAGTTTCAAGATTAAAGAGGCTTGTTGATGTTTTCCCTTTCTATGTGTGTTCTACAGAGTTGAGTGTAACGCGTTACAAAGTTACTGTAATAATATTACTTTTGTCGGTAACGGAGTAGTGTAACGCGCTACTTTTATAATTCAGTAATCACACTACAGTTACTAACATCGCCCGACACGCGTTACTTCGTTACTAAAATCAGTCATAATCAAACCTCAACAAACACCTGCAAAGAACACATGCTAAGGTGAAGCTAACGCACAGCTGTTTGTTGTTTGTTTATATCACACACGTAGTTCTTCTTCTTTGTTTTCCGGTTGTTGCCTGTTTTGAGTGACGAATACACACTACCGCCGCCTGCTGGTAAGGAGAGTTATTGCCACGCACGCATGCGCAGTTCGTACGTGCTCGGCTGAAGTCTTTGCGGTGTGCTCCAGTGTGACACATGGCCAACACGCAGGAGAACACGGCGACGCAACAGTTGGCGTCAGCGAGTTCTCTGGTGACTGCTCTTTAAAGTAGAGACACTACATCCTGATATACACCTGAACATCAGCAGGAGAGGACTCTTTAAAGTAGAGGCACTACATACTGATATACACCTGAACATCAGCAGGAGAGGACTCTTGAAAGTAGAGACACTACATACTGATATACACCTGAACATCAGCAGGAGAGGACTCTTTAAAGTAGAGACACTATATACTGATATACACCTGAACATCAGCAGGAGAGGACTCTTTAAAGTAGAGGCACTACATACTGATATACACCTGAACATCAGCAGGAGAGGACTCTTTAAAGTAGAGACACTACACACTGATATACACCTGAACATCAGCAGGAGAGGACTCTTTAAAGTAGAGGCACTACATACTGATATACACCTGAACATCAGCAGGAGAGGACTCTTTAAAGTAGAGGCACTACATACTGATATACACCTGAACATCAGCAGGAGAGGACTCTTTAAAGTAGAGGCACTACATACTGATATAGACCTGAACATCAGCATGAGAGGACTCTTTAAAGTAGAGACACTACATCCTGATATACACCTGAACATCAGCAGGAGAGGACTCTTTAAAGTAGAGGCACTACATACTGATATACACCTGAACATCAGCAGGAGAGGACTCTTTAAAGTAGAGGCACTACATACTGATATACACCTGAACATCAGCAGGAGAGGACTCTTTAAAGTAGAGACACTACATACTGATATACACCTGAACATCAGCAGGAGAGGACTCTTTAAAGTAGATACACTACATACTGATATACACCTGAACATCACGATTAGAAAATAGAGCTGCATTTAGCTGCTTATTATACATCACTAAAGACAGAAATGCTTTTAGAAGAAAACTTAATTGGAGGAAATGATTGGCTGTCATAATAACGTCACAGCAGAGGTTCGATTTTAATTTAGTGTTTCCTTTTGGAAGAGATACGACGTGCAGCTTACCGTCCGGGTTCTGCTGTAAAGAGAATTTAAGTGGAAAAATGAAAATTAGCTGCTAATTCATTCATTGATTTTAGAAGAAATGCAAATTAGAGATGACTTCTTCCAGTTATGACGTCCATGAGAGAACATTTGTCACAACGTTGAGACGCTCAGCCCTAATTAGAAGAAAGACGATTCACAATATCCTCTAATTACCGGCTTTCAGCTCATGTTCTCAGAGTGTTCCCATCATTACGCCGGAGCTGTAATTATAGGATGCAGAAACATCATTTCTAAATACGCACTTATCAAGATATTTGAATAATCTGATTTCCATATTTACCATTCCATTTTGTCTTGTTGAGATTTCGTTCTGAAATGAATGAGATGCAGAGACATCATTGCAAAACATGGAAGTGCTAATTAAGAAAAATGTTCTTTATAAAAATACAGCGACTAATAAGAGTTTATATTCAACATGTTTGCAAAAGCTGATTTTTACAGTTTTGCATATTTTGTTCTAAATGTTCTAAATAAACGCCAATCATCCCGAGCTCTGAGCGCGTGTCTCTCTCGCTCCAACCGAATGAAGAGATGCAAACAACGAGCAAAGCCTTGATTGGCAGAAAGAAGAGACCCTTTTTGGGTGTTATAAAGATGGGCTTATTGTAAATATGTTTAAATTAAAACTAACAAAGGCATTATAGCTCAATCTGAAAGTGAGACAAATATTTTATTTAAAAATATAAAGGAATCTTCTAAGAAATAATGTGTAAACTTCTTTATGAAAAATCAGTCGAATGGTTCGACTTTATCACATTGAGATTTTCAGAATAAAAGCCTCTCGTAACGAGCCGTGAGCTTCTGGTCTTTTTGTTTCTGTCTTTCCTCGAAGACGTCTCAGAGGCTTCTCCCAAGGTTCTGATACATGTCGGCGGTGTATTTGTATGTGAGACCGCAGACACACGTTAATATTTGATGAGCTGCCAGGTGGCACAGTGGATCCTTTGATAAGGGTCTTTAAGTCAAACACTCGGTGTGTGTGTGTGTGTGTGTGTGTGTCTGTGTTTGCAATGCCGGCGTTCTTGCGATCAAAGAAGTCAACTCCAATGGCAGACATAAGTCAAGAGCCAGACGCACGCATCTATAATTCATCACACACACGCACACGCACGCACACACACACACACACACACACACACAACACACACACACACACACACACACACCACACACACACACACACACACACACACACACACACACACACACACACACACACACACACACACACACACACACACACACACACACACACACACACACACACACACACACACACACACACACACACACGCACAGAGTTCAGAAAGTGTGGCGTTATGCTGAAACAAAGACTTCTGACGTAAAATGTCAGAAATAGAGAATATCTGGATTTTATGTTCAGACTTTCTCAACTCAAAATGTTTTGTTCTTTTTGTTACGTCGATAAGGAGATTCTTTGACCACCCTAAATGTAAATGTTAAATGAAACCACTTGCTACCACAAACTCATCGACACTGCAAACGCGCTTTGAAGCTGTATTCATCAGAAGTGCTGATATTAGCTTCCACGCTCAAAATGCCTGTTTGCTCACACAGCCTCCATCAACACCTGTGCCGCTGAGGGTCACGTAAACACACTGTTTCCCATAGCAACAACAAAAACAAACGGGCACAACAGTTATATTTTCACTGGTACCATTTTCTAATAGTCCTGTCATTACGCAACTGTGTGTTTCTCTACTTCATTGCGTTGCTCTGTAACCTCAGCTAAGTCACGAGCAGTCAAGTGTTTTCGTTTAGAAACGGCTAAGTACCGTAGCTGTCCTCTGCCGACATTCACAACGACTCACACACACACATCCAAGGACAACGGCTCCAGTGTGAATAAAGAAGAAGAAGCAGCAACGGAAACCTCCAGGTCGGGGTCTTTTGGTTCCTGCAGGTTGTTTCTCTGGAACTCTCATAGAAACAACCTGCCTTTAACCGAACCCGAACAACGAGGACATCAGAGAAACGTGGACTCGCTTGTTCCTGTTTGTCGGCGACTCGTCTCTGGCTTTATTTTTATAACTTGATATTTGTATTCACAATTAAACAGAGCAGCTTAAGGCCATTTTCTGTTGGTTCAAGTTCAGTACAGTGGGTTTCCAGACAGGAAATGACCCATTTCTAAATAAATAAGTCTTGAAAATGCGGCAACACTTCCTGATTATAACTTAAGTGCCATATTCCATCACTTAAGGTTCACTTAGAAGATGAAACATGGATGCAATGCTATCGGTGCCAAAATGGTCAAATTAAACACACCATTAAATGTTAATTGTTAGGATTGGTACATCGGCCACATTTGAATCAGAGGCACGTTAAATGGGACAAATATAAATGTATGACTAATCAATGCGAACAAAAGGAACTAACGATCTGCTTCTGATTCAGGAGCTTCTAAAAAATAATGTGTAAACTTCTTTATAAAAAATCAATCAAATGGTTCGACTTTATCACATTGAGATTTTCAAAATAAAAGCCTCTCACAACGAGTCGTGAGCTTCCTGCACGTGGTCTTTTTTGTTTCTGTCTTTCCTCAAAAACGTCTCAGAGGTCTCTTCTGATTCAGGAGGTTTGTCTTTGCCAAAAAAACATCCGACCCAAACAGCTTCATTTCAGCCTCATTTCAGCCTCATTCCAGCCTCATTCCAGCCTCATTCCAGCCTCATTCCAGCCTCATTTCAGCCTCATTTCAGCCTCATTTCAGCCTCATTCCAGCCTCATTCCAGCCTCATTCCAGCCTAATTTCAGCCTCATTCCAGCCTCATTCCAGCCTCATTTCAGCCTCATTCCAGCCTCATTTCAGCCTCATTCCAGCCTCATTCCAGCCTCATTCCAGCCTCATTCCAGCCTCATTTCAGCCTCATTTCAGCCTCATTTCAGCCTCATTTCAGCCCAAATACTAAAACAAGTCATAAGATTTCTTCCCTGTGCTGTTTCCTTTCTTTAAGTTAGTATTCAGAAAAGAGTCTGCATCTGAAAACAAGACATATTTAGTAACAATACAATGACGCTGGAAACAAGTTGGTTTATTCAGACAAAAACAGGACAGCTCACCGCAATTTGAAACATGAATAAATCTGAATACATCAGCCTGAGAAAACAGGATGAGAAACAGTGACAGCGAGCAAAGTGTGTGTGTGAGTGTGTGTGTAGGGTTTTGCATACCAGCGAGTCTGCTGGGATGGTAACTGGCATCGAGAACAACACAATCCTTCCCTTCACGATTTGACCATTTCATATCCAACACATCCCAGAGTCTCTAACCAGCTGAGAGCGAACCACAGGTCCCACACACCCATCACAGCGCCACCAAGTGTGTGCAGGCAGCGTGACATGCTAATCCATTGAATAAAGAGCATAATGTGTTTCCCACCTGCTCTCTTTCCAAACATGCC